>NC_084959.1:17539135-17697336 GCF_949316205.1 Platichthys flesus | reverse complement strand
TTTCACTTTGACAATATCTGAGGAAACAAAAAAGTATCACCTCAATGTCCATTTTCATTTACAACTGATGACTTCATATGTTAACACAGGAAGCACGTCACTGAAATTACTTTCCTGACTGTTGCTATCAGCACGTTAACCTACACCCCATAAAACAACTTCTATTAAAACATGAAGGGGCAAGATTGAGACTAGCGGTGATGGAAAACTATCAACAAGCTGGTTTAACAACACAGATGAATCACATTATTACAGTTATTACTACGACTGTTATAGATCTTTGATGGTGTGTGTAAGATTGTCCAATGGCCACTGTGTACTTAAAGCCAGGAGATACTGTACCATGCATCTGACAAGTATGATACTTGAAGCAGTGGATTCTGGATGGAAAAGAGACTGTGGCCCTACTCTGTCACTGAAGTGACAATACTTCCAGCAAAGCCACCACAACACTGATCCATCTCTATACAAACCTTCCTCTGTTACATCTGCCATTAAATGAGAAGCTTCATTGTGACAGAAAACCATCAGCACCCTGAATGTCTGTCCCACCAGAGGAAAACCCCACAAACTACATATGGCTTAACTTTGTTGCTCTGTTTTCTTACATGATTCTCAACATTGTCATTCTTCTGCCATTTATCTCAGCAAACTATTCCATTTTCCAAGTTTTGTTCACATCCTGTAAATGAACTGTAACTCAGCTTGGCAAGATCACCGCTACTGTTCAATTGACATCAAATGTATACAGGCCTGGACGAGTGAACGAAAGCCATTAGGACAGTGAAGCAACCGAAATGCGCGAGATGCGTTTGCCATCAGGCCACTCTACTCTTGAGCAGACAATCACAGTGTAGCAGCCTTTGCTACCTAATGAGACTATCAGGGAGGGAGAAACACTTGACTGGTATCTTGACTTACAAAATTGTGATCAGAAAAATAAATCCTTGGACCTGTGAAGAGTAAAACTGGTGTTAAACCCCCCCCCCCAAAAAAAAATCAAAATAAAAAGGTAATTCAGCTTAACATTCCTTTAGGCACATAAGTCTTAATGGATCCCACATGCGTGGTGGTCAGGAATGCTTTTCACACAATAACCAAAACAAAAAGGTGAGGATGCCTTGTATGCAAATTTGGAGGAATTAACCTATAGTGCTGTTTTTAAAATACTTGTGGTCGGTGGCTTCAGATGAAACAGTGAGAAATCCACACGACTCTGAACTGCATGCCTGACCAGGATGACGGGACAGAAGATTTCCCACGCACATCTTCAGACTCATCCACCCAAACTGTGACCTCCATTACTTACAAATCCAAATTTACTGATCAGTTTTCAACTGTTGGTCTAATTTTTTTTTTCTTTTGTTAAAAGTTTGTGTCAACACTAAATCACAATCTAGCCTTGAATATTGCTCAGCAGCTATTTACAGAGTTGCAAAACAAACAATCTGACTGATCTACACACAATATCTCACATTGTCCCGTGTTTATTTTTAGTGGTCCTCTTCAAAAATAAATGTTCTACAAAGTGTAAACCTGGGAAAAAGAAGATTCTGTATAATGTGACTCGTTTTGTCTTCCCACCATGCCATAGAACCTTATCTGCAAACTACAATAACCTTAATGAGTGTTTTTCTAATTCAGGGACCCATTATACGGCTCCAGTTTAGTGCAGATCTGCTGTGCAGTAATAGGACCTTTTTAACCATTTCAAGTAAAGCCCGTTAATGTCCTGTTTTTTTTTCTTCCATTCTGCGATCCTTTTTGTTCAAAAGAGAGCCGTCCTCCATCGGTCTGTCTTGTGGCCCTCTGCCTCAGCTTGCTCTTGTTGTTGGGTTTCTCAGCACGCAGGTGCAAACACTCTCACACACAACCAGCCCCTTCTTTGAGTGAGTACAATGTTAAACAAAGGCAAATGACATTAAAAGAAAAAAAAAAAAAAAAAACTTTTCACTCACATAGCCTTCCATGTTTGCAATCAACACTGAGATGTCAGGCCCCAACATTTAAGTTAAATTTCTTCATTTTTTGAACACACAGCAGAATAAACAATGTTTGGAAGCAAGGTCTCCTGGTGGCAAGTCAAATGTTCAGAGGTCTTTTCTTTTTTGTTGTTTGTTTGTATTTTTCTTGCCGTTCTCCACAGCTTAGTCCTGCTTTGCCAGGAGCTTCTGCTTCCAGGCCTCGTTCAAGTAAACCAGTCGCTTGTAGTTTAGAATAAAGAGAATGAAGTTCAGCACATATGTGGTGATGCAGATGATGCAGAAGTCCTTTAGGACAAAGTAGAGGATGTAGCCCAGGTAGAGCGAACCCACCACCGACAAGATGGATGTCGTCATGAGAATAAGGGCGGCCATTGCACTGACAGTCATTCCTATGGCAAGAAACAAAGACTAAGGCTTAGGCAAGTGACCGAGAGGGAAAAAAAACATAACCTTTTATCAAACATGCAACCTGATGAGTCTGCTCTTGTCACAAAGCTTTCCCCCTCACAGTTCTCTATTTATATGATGAGCCTCCTCGTGATGACATTCAGCTCAACCACTGAATAGACTGGTCAGTCTATTCAACTCTGTTGTCACATGAGGTGCAGTCATATTTCTAAAGCTGAGTCTCCTTGGAGTTTGTGCTTGTGATAGAAGCACAGATGAGGATTCTCTCTTGCTCCCACAATTATTTAAATTACCTACTCTTTAGACACGCATTATTGTGTTCTTGATTTAATACAAATCAATCTAATCAATGTTTACATATTGTCCATGTTGTTGATTATAAATGATAGATATTCAAATCCTGATGAATTGATGTGTGATCTACAACAAAATTAATCTGCAACTATTTTGATAATCAATTATTTAAAATATTCTTAACGAAAAGAAAAAAGTGAATACTTCCTGGTATCTTTGCTCCTCTCATAACGGTTAAGGAAATATATTTACTCTATGGAACAAACATAGATTTGAGGAGGCCATCTTGGCGTTCAGTAAACACATTTACCATTACTTGACATTTTATGGACCAAAAAGACCAATAGCTTAATCAAAAAAATAATCTACAGATTAATCAATAATGACAATAGCTGTTGGTTGCTTACCTACAAGACATACAATGGAGCAGGATCCAGAAGTGTAAAACAACTACTGAATAGTTTTTAAAACTGTAGTGTGGGACAATTAAAAATTAATGATTGTTACAGTTGAGCCCTCTCCAGATTAGTCCAAACAATGTTGATTTAGCCTGTCAGTGCCAGGTATATCTCTGTGTGGCGAACCATACTGCACCGTAAACTGCAATGATTGTTGCTGAAAAAAGGTGCAAAATTAGCAATGGAGATAGAGGAAGCAGTTTACAACTGAGGAAAGCAAAATTTGCCACTGATGTGTTGACTGCTTACAGAAGAGAGGGAACCGAGGTCAGGCCAAGTTGTCGCCCTATTTGGAATAAGCTAGGTAACATTTATATTTACTGTACCTGAATAATTATTGTATAGGAACTGTGAAGATTTCTCTGTATTCCAAAGTGTCCTCACTACCAGAGAAGGGAGACAAAGGCTTTGCAGTTTGCACTGCAGGTTTAAGTTAGATTTTTCAGCTAACTCGAAAAGTACAAGTTAACCGGATAATTATACTAAGGTAGAGGAAAAGATGTATTTACTTTGGTTACTTGTAATGTTGCAAATTCAGATTAAAACAAAGTACAATCCATTAACATCTAACAAATTACTACTAAATTAACTACCAAGCAGCATAAAGCATTGCGTTTACCAGCTACAGAATTTAAGTGATTACTTAATTCATCAATAATTATAATCAATTGTACTTTTGTCAAAAGCATTTTTATTTTTACTCAAGAGATTTTGAGTGCAGGGCTTTTAAAAGTAAACTTAAAAGATCTCCAACCACGAACGATATCAATTACTATAAATAGTGCTGTACTGCCTTTTAACATGAGAAATACCAAGAAAACTTTCTGACCATAGATCCCATAAAGAGAAACTAATTTATCCATTGTGACAGATGTTGATATCCTATTTATATTAATGAGTGTATTAGACCATTGTGGGTCTAATTCAATGCCTTATGGACCTATATTTGTATTTCTACAAATGTAATTTGATAGTGATTTAATTTGCTGGATTATCCAAAAAGACTATTGTTAGACGCAGCAAAGTCTTGGTAAAGGTCACAATTATAGCATTCATTTCACGTGAATGTGAAATGTAAATATTAGTTCTTAGCTGTACAATGGCACTGAACAGAACTTAAACTGTTGGTTATACAGATCTTTGAGTCGTGCCTACTTACAAATACTGGTAAATGCAAGGCTGTCAGAGTACTCCAAGATCTGAAACTGATTGGCCATGATTTTAATATTGAAATCTTGACACGCTGTAGCCGTTTGACTTAACTGGGCTGCTGTTGTCTGGCAAATGAGTGCTAACTACTGTGGCTAAAAGGACATCTTGTTCTTTGCCAGGGCCAGGTGGCCACACAAGTCTACAGACCCTTCAGCAGGCGGACATGTCAAACCAGCATGACTGAGTCAGCAATACCCCCATTGACGAGGGCAAATGGATGTAATCTAAGTGGGGAAACCCACAAATATTACATAAGCAGACAAATGTATCATGACTATTCACTGTCAGGACAAAATTTGACTGACACCAATAAATAATTATTAGAACCCCACAACTGCCATCACCTGACTCAATGTTACGGTTACTTCACTAATATGTTACAGTTGCAGTCTTAGGAGAAATTCAGTGAGTGTGCTTCAATGCATCAGCCTCTAACTTAAGCATTTCATGTATGTATACACGGCCACTTACAGCCATGTCAGTGTCATGTGGTTTGGGTTTAGTCAAATTAAGCCATGTCAGTGGAAGGCAAAGTACTGAGTCAGCATTAGATGCAATGCAACAGAACAGGACATTTTTTTCCCAAGTTAAATAAGAATGGCATGTTACCTAGTAGGAGCTGAAAGGCATAAAAGGCAAGCCCATAGACACTATTGGGTTGGTTCAGTGCACTGTCATTTCCAAAAATTGAGCCCAAGAGTCCAAATCCTCGACCCCACCTAAAAGAAGGAAAAGAAAGCAGTAAAGCTTTATTTTAGGAATTTAGAAGAAAACTTCAGCAATTTAGAAAGAATGGATGAGATTAGAGTACTATTAAAACCCAATGAGTCACACTTAATGGAAATAAGATTTACAAAAAGACAATGTACGAAAAAAGATTCCAGTGAAAGAAGTGATGAAATTCTTGCTATGAATACCCCCAAAAAATTCACTATTTCAGTCAGACTACAAGATCAGATATGTCTGAAACAGTCTCTGTCCTCTATAGTGCTCCAAGCTGAGTTTCATCACTTGCACAGCAACTATGTCTTGGATAAACGATCAATGAACAAGCTTCACAATAGTAGAAAATTGAAAATACACCATCTACTAGGCTAGGGTATATCACTTCTTATATACCAATTTTTTGCATATTATATACTTTTCTAATCTAATGCTTTTGTGAACACTGGAGTTAATTCAGCACGTTTCATTTGAGGCTGTAAAGCAGGGAAACAAAAGTAACTAAACTCATTTACCAAGAAAAAATGTCCAATTTTGTAACTTCACTAAGCACCACAGTAGACTTCTAAATGATATTCTGTCAAATGTGTGTGCAGAGGAATTTTTTAATCTTAATAAAAAAGATGCATGTAATAGTCTTATTGTACAATATAATTAGTAGTGTCATTTAATTATCACCTTGTTGGAAGCTTCCAATTCATTTCACTGGGGCGGGCATTAAGGTTTGTGTTTTTAGGCTTTATCTTACACTGATTACCATTTGAGGAGACATACACAACTAATACAATAAACTGTATAATCAAACAGATAGTATTACTTTTATCTAATCCTTGTAGTAACAGAGATTAGACTGCTGGAAACTAAGACTCTTTGGACTTAAAGGTCCAGTGCGTAAGATTTTGGTGAAAGGGATCCATTGGCAGAAATCTAATATAAAATAATCCTAGGAAATTATCACTTTCAATTCATGAAATACATGAAAAATTGAAACTGATGTAGTTTATTGTTGGTGTCAATGGTGAGACTGTCCCCAACTGTCAGACAGAGATTTTGCAAACTCACTTAACAAGAATGTAATGAGTCACAGACAGGTGACATTCCAGGTATGTTGTCGTTACGATTCCAAAGCCTGCACAGACTCTCATTCATTGAGATTAAAGATATTTCACTTGACTCATCAATGGTTGCATGTCCACGGTTAAGCCAGTGTGGCAACTAATCAGGATTGGTTTTGAGCATGTATCATCTTTACAATTTAAAGAGATGTTCATTTAAATCAGTGATTGCTTACTGAGTAAACTAACTTTGCAAACCATCAGACACAAACCAAAGCAATACTAAATCTGTGCAACTGTGGCTTGTTATCTAACAGCAATGAAACTTTTGGGTGGCCAACAATGCTACAGTTCCCCCTGGCCTTTAAAGCATCTACAGTATGTAAACTGTCCCTGGAGGTAGCCAAAGTTTAGTTTTAAACCCTGGTAGTGACATTAGCATGACAGCTAATGACAGCAGCACTACAGCTACCCTGAACATAGCCAGCAGGTTAGAAAGTTACGTTAGCCAAAGCTATCAACAGTAAGACGGCTAAAACCTGGGAACCATACATAGAGTTAGGTAGACTTGAATGAAAATGTCCCCCGGCAACAACACAGAAAGATCATCACGTTATTCAGAACAAGATATTGACATAATTTGTAATTAAGTGGGTTTTACATATGTATTATCCTTTCATACACAGGCGTGGCCCTGCGTGCTGTAAACAGTAGCAATTAGCCATTCATCAATTTATAATTAAATGATGCTGAGGGCTCTCTGCTGACAGCTAACTGGCTAGGAAGTATGACATGGGTTTCGTTAGCTAACGCTTTGCTAAAGTTAGCTTCGCCGGGCTAACTAGGTAGCAATTGATGTGCTTATTAAATGAAACAGTTCCCTTATTTCAGACACTAACATTCAGCCCGCAGCATGCTAGCAGGTAAGCTACGCTGCTAGCCCCAGTGTAAGCCGGGTGCATTTGACAGTTTGAACCGCAGAGCCCTTCCCCAGACTGTACAATAGCAGCCAGGCACCTCTATTGAGCGCCACTGTGTGTCGGCGCTCTTTGCTGAATTCAAATTACCTTGAGCTGAACACTTTGGAGCAGCTGATGGAGCTGCTGACATCGCACATCGCCGTGTAGCCCGGGTCCCGAGCCTTTTCCCTCTCGACGTGGAAGGCGTACAGAGACAGCAGAATGCCCAGCAGGCACACGAGGAGCCGGGCTATTCTCTCCCACCGAGGGGTGGACACTCTCAGGACGGGCGCCGCCATCACTCTCTGGCCTAGCTGGAGACACGCATACATACGCAGAGAGCTTGTCTGTGAAACGGAGCGGCGACGTGGAAAAGCGTCAGGACGCGCTACACCGTGAGGGGCGGGCCGCCGAGCAGCGGAGGACCGGGGAGGACTCGAGCCCTCTGCGGAAACACTGCAAACTAATCATGGAGGTTTATAGTGGGTGTGTGTCTGTGTGTGTGGGTGGGTGTACGTGCGTGCGTGTACTGTTCAAATCCACGCTGTCCCTTTATTAATCACCAATTTTCTTTAGGGGAAATGTGTATAAAATGTAGCGCTGAAAAGCTATTAAGATTGAGAAGATGAGACAATTTACTGTGGCAGCTTGCTCCTATCCAAGCTCAATATATAATATAGAGTGCATGTAATTAAACAAGTATTAAGGTTAAATGAATAAAGGGGAAATATAAATAAAAGTTTATTATAAGTCAAACATATAAAGTGTAGAGGGTGTAAATGCAGACACCAGTGTATATGACACCAGTGTCATAACACTATGATAATAAAATAAGTAAGTTATGTGAGACAGGTTTGTTCTGGCAAAATGTGGTCATGGAGACACCTACTGGACTGGGAACAACCTGCCTGTCTGCCTGCCTCTCTGTCTGCCTGTCTGTCTGACTGTCCGTCTGTCTGCCTGTCTGTCTGTCTGAAGCCTGACCTTTCTGTCTGACTGTCCGTCTGTCTGTTTGTCTGTTTGTCTGTCTGTCTTTCTGTTTGTCTGTCTGCCTGCCTGTCTGTCTGTCGGTCTGCCTGTCGGTCTGCCTGTAAGTTTTTTGCTAACACTATAAAACAATACAGGATTGATATTACTAACTATACATATGCCCACATGAATGTACTTTGCTTATCCTGTCATATAAGTCAGTCTGTCTGTCTGTCATGAGACTTTATAAGTGTATGTGTTTGAGATCTAAATGAAGGCTAAGTTTAAAGATGGGTGTGGACCGACCACAGTACTGGTGAGGGGCACTGTTGCAAAGAGCACATTGAGGAGGGATCACATGTTGAAGTTCACATCCATGAGCTCTCACAAGTTATATCTACATGATATGAGTGCTCAGTAGTCTTAACTAGTCATATCCTCAGTAATATTGCAGCATAACATGCAATGTCATATAAAAATGTCATAAATTAAATACACATAACAAGAGTGCGAATATTGACAACACATGAAATACTGAAAAGATGTAAAATGACATGGAACAAGCTTTGAATGAAAATGTCACAATAACATACACACTTTATTATTGAAGCATAAAGTTTATGTCGCCACTTCCGCAGTCTGTGGCACAGCCGCGGTCACGTGACTGTGTGTATATAAACACGGTGTGACATCATCTGTTTACAGTTTTCTGAGACTCCGCTGAGAAACTCCGCTGAGAAACTCCTCCGCTACCAAATGGCGACAGACATGGAAAGATTCGTCTCTTTCGAGGAGACGTATTACGATCAGTACGACTATTACAACATGATGGAATACTCCTGCCATGCCTGTGGCAAAGGCCGATCCAAGAGGGAGATCGAGCTGAACACAAACCGCCATTCCCCCTCAGGACACGAGAGGAAGATAGCGGAGAAATTTCACAACAGCGAGATTAAGCGCCGGATCACGAAGAGCCCGTCGTCTTGATGGCCTGATTATCGACGTTTACAGGTAACCCGGTCCCTCTGTGGTCTGAATGCGGTATTTCTTTGTTGTGGAATTTTCCAGTGTTTATTCAACCATAGGCCTCTGAGAGAAAAAATAGCATGAGCTGCTGTTGACATAAACGAGATCCAGCCTGCAAGGCACCTCCCATTACTGTGGAGTGAATAACAACTACTTTTTTGAGGCCCATTGTAGGATATGCTTTGCTCTATTTACTAGGACAATCCATTGGATCCGTTATTTCCTTTCAAAAAAATGTTTACCCACATATTGTTTGTATAATCATATAATCAATAGCTATGCTCCCTTTGTTTGGCAAGCCTGAATAACTGCAGATATAATTCCATCTTATACACCTTAAAATTTGTCTTAAAATTGGATAACATGACATGACATTTAATTTAGCTGACGCTTTTATACAAATAGACTTACAATAAGTGCATTCAACCATGAGGGTACAAACCCAGAACAACAAGAATCAAGAAAGTACAATTTCTTCATCTTTTGTGTATTAAAAATTTAAATGGGACTGTTGGACAGACAAAATAAACAGGTGCAACACATCAAAATGCGTTGTGAAACAGTGATGGATATATTTCACAATTTTCCCTTCACAGATCATTCACTTCATAGACCCATTCAAATAATCTGCAGAGAAATTGATGATGAAAATAACTTTAAGCTGCATTTTGTTTGTGCTTTTTAGTGATCATTTAATTCTGAATCCCCACAGATCCGGACTGAAATTGGATTTCTGATGTTGACCGTGACCAAGTGTCTGCCTCTCCTGTCCCAGTGAATGGAGCTCGATGACAATGGGAACCTTCCCAGTAATGAGTCACGAGACTGGCCTCCATTCCATACTGTACCCTGTAACATTACGTGCTACAGTCACGTTACAGCTTCGCGAGAATAGTTTGTGGTGAGCTATATAGGTCAGTGGTGTGTGTGCTTGATAAATGTATATGAATAGATATGGTCGCTTCTGTGGCTTCAGAGGTCATGTACTGTATTTTCAATCATTAATACAATAAAAGTGATGTTATCTAAACCAGCTTGAGTTGTTTTATTTCTGTTGCTCACACATGGTATCTATAGTTGATTTAATTCATCATGTGTAAATCTGTTATGTGCCACTCTTTTGCATTATTAGTGATGTGTTAAAGTAGTGTTGATCCCTCCACCCGTCTGTTTTTGTATCGCAAAGGTTAGGCATGCAGACCCAGACAGGCCAGGGCATAAAAATGCTTAAGGATATTTATTACATGTAGCCTAGAAAGATATATTTGTTTGTATTTCTGGTATCTATGCTCATGAATACTGATATGAGATATTTAGGTTGTCACTCTGATTGTCTGCACATGGGCAGTGTATCAACAGCAGGATGAGGCGGTGGACTAGTGGCAGAAACTTGGACTATTGGCAGAAAAGGTCTCTGCTTCGTCTCTGGTTCGACTCCACGGAGAGACAACAAAAGACTAACCTGGATTTATCTGTCCAAAAATCCAAGAGGATTCTCCCTGCCCTGTCTAGTGTCCCTGAGCAAGGCACCTTACTGCCCCAACATCTGCTCCCCAGTCGCCGTACATGGTCGCTCACTGCTCTGTGTGTCCTCCACCAGATGGGTCAAAAGCAGAGGTTAAATTTCCCTACCTGCATGAGTGTGCCTGTGCATGTCTGTGCATGTGTTTGGGACTTATAAATGCACCTTAATATTTAATCTTAATCTTAAAGCGACAAAGAATTCGAATTATATGTAACTGGAGGATATGGAAAACCATACTCACTAAAAAGTTAAAGAAAATATAGATTACTAAAATAGTTTCTTGTGGTCCAATTGAAACAGAGGCTCCCCAGTTCTTTTCAGAGTTTGGATGTTGTCATTGTTGCACGACTTCCTGTATGAGCCGAAGCTAGGTGAATTACCAGCTTTTATTTTGAAAAAGAGGCTAGCCTACCGGAACTGAAATCACTCATTTCCTGTTCTTAAAGTGAATTGACGTGTAGTTAGCGGTATCAAATCGACCGATTCTTTCGACATTTATTTTCATTTCATAGTTACCAGGATGCAGATATGCAGCGTGTGCAGCGAACAGACACCGAAATACAGATGTCCAGCCTGCAAAATAAGATAGTAAGTAACGTAAGCTTCCTGTCTGCAAGCTAGCGAATCTCCAGTTAAGATATTCGTATAACTGTTCTACACGTTCTATGTCAAAAGTTAAAACTGTCACTTTATTTAGAAAATTGTTCTGTTACTGAGATGAGTATATTAGCTTGTTGTAACTCTTGAAAAATACAAAACATCTGTAACAACGTAACAGTGCTCTAATGCTAGTTTGTAGCCTGTAGCATTGCGGTTCCCAGATAATCAAAACACGTGGATGTATCATATTAAGTTTTAGGAGAAGCTAGAGCGTCTCTTATTTTTTTGTCCTGGTTCGTAACAATTCCCTTAAAATCTCACATGAAAACAACATAGATGTCTCTACCGCATGTTACGGCATCGCTGACGGGACAAAAAGCTTCTCGTTCTCTCTCGAGTTCATGTTATTGTCACAGGCCTCTGACCCCTCTGTTGACTTAACAACATTGTCGGACCTTTTGATTGATCATTTATTTATATCTAAATTAACCCCGTTGTTTTCCCTCCTGCAGTTGCTCCCTTGGCTGTTATAAGCTACATAAAGGTAAAGGGCTTGATCACCGTCTTTTATTGTGTTGTTGACACCCTCATAGGATTTACTTAACATAATTAATCTGATTTATTTTCTCCATAGACACTTGCCTCCCTGTTACACAGCCTACACCCACTGATCCTGAAGTGAGGGACACTTTCACCTCAGGTATGGCGCAATAATCATTATCCCTGCCAATGTCCATGTCTACCAGCAAGGACACATATTATCAGATTAATGACATTTGTTGGCAACATGGGCATAACTAGAAACCTAATAGGAAACGTGCATGAAGTCGTATTCACATTAAATCGAGATAAACGTAACATTTCTGAATTTTTATAATCTAATTCTCTTTTCAATTTCAGTGAAATACCATATATAGTCAGGCGTTTGAATTTTGCGGCAAATTAACAAATATACTACTGTGGTGACTGGTGTAACTGAGTTAGACTTTTGTAGGGGTGAAAGTCTATTTGTTAAAGATCTGAGATATAAAATCCCAGTAAAGGGATTCAGCGAGTTTAATCTTCCTTGTAAAGCATCTTTGTCTTCACTGTCTGCACAGAGACTTGGACTGTTGATGATCTTCTGCACGAGGAGGACATCATTGATAAAGTGCCTCTCCAGAGACTCCAGGTGTTAGGTAGTATTTTAACATTACCTAATCCCGACCCTTTATTGTTTATCTTATATGTTCAGGTGGACAGCAGTGTTCCGATATTAACATGATTAAGACAATAGCCTGCACAAGACACTGTGTAAATAGCAGAATATGAACTAATCAAATTAAGTCATGGAGTATTCTGACCTCAGTCACATTGTGTAGACATGTGTCCAAATCACACATTAACATCATGTAGGACATCATATAGCAGTTATCAACAGTTTGACATCATTATCAGATAGTGCTCTGCAAAATGAATGGAATATTCTATTACAAACTATTTTGACAATCAAATTTTTATATTTAGAATAAGGTCAATAGCTGGAACATTGCATCAACGTCAATTCTTTTTTACACTTCTGTTGACCTCAAATAAAATAAAAAATAAGTCAGATGTTTTATTTGTTTCTAATTTCCTCAACAGGTGAGTCTAAAGAGCTGCGAGATCTCCTCTGCAACCCTCACCTGAGAGAGTTGCTACACTCTATTGACAGCGCAGACAGCAAAGACGACGCAATGAAGTCTGCGATGCAGGAGCCGCTGTTTGTTGAGTTTTCAGATCGATGTTTGCAAATTGTAGATAATGAAGACAAATGAACGTTAAATGAAGCTGGTGATTTCTGAAATTGTGTATGGACTACCTAGTGTCCATATTGTTCCCTTTTTTTGTATAAAATTCATGCCTTGTGATGCAACACTGTACACTATACAGCGTTTAACTAAATAAAAAAACTACTTTCCTGAGTCAACGCTTTGTGACATGAAATTTTGTAAGAATAGTACTTTATAACACTGATATTTATTTCATCAAAACATTAATTTAGATCAACAATTTAAGTTTTGTACATGGATCCCTGACAAACAGTTTGAACAGAACATAGTGACCCACATGTACATTTACATGGATCCACAGCAGGCCATTATTCAGAAAGCTTGTTTGAATCGAAAGAGCTGAACATGTGCGTGATGTGTTGGATCAAAAGTTCGAGGATGAACATCGTTAAGATTCTAGCGTCATGTCTAGTTGCATAGCAAAAAAGGTTTTCTATGATTAAACTGAATAATATAAAACGACCATGTTTGTTCCCACACAAACTTTAGTGTACAAAGACTGATAAATCATACAGTACGCTCATTGCTTTGGGATGCCGCTGATAAACAAATGATGTGCATATTATAAAGATTATTTATCAAACAGCAGCAATATGAATAAACCTGGGTTCATCCTTTCTCAGTCTCAGTTATGTTTTGCTTGTTCATGTTTTTCTTTGTCAGTATATGAGCATGTGTGTGGTTTAAATGTACAATATGTGCAAATTCCTGTGCAATACCACGGTATTTACCATCTACTTCAGCACCAGCTACTGTCAAACGAGTGCTGGAAGTCAACATCTGCGATCATCAATAGTGCAGCTGCATCACCACTGCTCTTAAACCATTACAAAATCTATAAAATCCCATAAATAATCACCTTTAAATAAATAGATATACTAACAGCACTTTAATCATTTGAGTGTAGATTTAGAAAAAAGGCACTTGTCCAAGGTTCAATACTTTGATCACTAATCAGATGTTCTAAAGATGCATAATAAGACTGCAGTCCCGTTCTTAAATGTGCTGCGATTGTGATCTTGAGACTTTACGAATATAAAAAATGTTTGTTTTCAATATGTGGGACACATGCCAACAGAGTTTAACATTATTTTAACCTGCCTCATCTCAAATGTAGCAGAGGGCAGTGTTCATCGACTGACTGAGATGTTTAACATTCAAGGGTCTAAAAGTGTCAATATTCATTATTCAAAAGGTGCTGATCTCTCCACCCTTGTATTCCACTAAGGAAGCTTTACTTTGGCAGTCTTCAAAGTCCTACCCTTTTCAGTTACAAAAACATGCAAAAGGCAGCATAAAATACCAGGTTTGATTCCACTGTGCCAGGTAATGCATGAAATCCGGCTTTAGTGTTCTGCAAAGAGGAAACTCTTATAACGTTTTCTCCAGCAGGATCTCGTTGAACCCTGTCACGTCACACTTCAGGTCTGGGGGCCTGTCAGCGTAGAGAAGTGGAGATCGACGAAAGTGCAGCTTTACAGATCCCTGTGTAGATAAGGGATATTCATCTCACGAGTACAATCTGAGAAATCTCGCAGGTGAGTAAACTTTATAAAAGATTTAGGCTACATCCATAATACTACCTTTGTGTTTGAAAACAGCGTTTTCAGACTAAATTGATCTCTGTCCACACAAGCGTTTTTGCTCTGCATCAGTTTTAATCTATGTCTATATTAGCACACTTAAAAAAAAGTATTACATGTAGGTTGTTTTCTTCCAGAAGGAGGTGCTGTGATGGGAGCCTGCTAATCAGTGAAGTCTTCGTCGGTACCGAAAATTATTTTTTAGTGGAGTGTCAACATCAGGATTTCTAAAAGTCTCCACTTCGGCTTGTCCAGACTAAAACATCGGCACACAGTTTTCAAGCTAAAATGGGGCCTGCAGCATATTCAAACTTTTAAGTTTCAGCTGCTATAAAAGTCTGGTAGTGTGGACACCAGGCATATCCATAGCAGAATTTATGCGTTTTCATATGAAAACATAGTATTGTGGATGAAGCCTTATAAGAAATTGTGTGGATGTTCCCTCACCTTGGGTTGAGCCCGTATGGAGGCAAGCCCCTGCGTGTACTGGTTGGTCTCCACTTTGTATTCCCCTCTTTTGGAGGGCAGGTTGAGAGAAGCGTATTCCCCTCTTTTGGAGGGCAGGTTGAGAGAAGCCATCAACGATATCATCTTCTGGAAGCCTGTGGCGGTCATAGATAAAGTGATGGATGGGGCTGAAGCCAGAGCCAGGCCCATGGGCCACCCTCGCACTATGACAGGCTCTTGGATGGTAGAAAGCTGCACTGAGCCCCTTTGGCTGATAACAGGGTTCAATGTTGGCACATCCTCTTCGACAAAGTCCTCAGCGTCATCAAGTTCTGCCTCAGCCAAGGCTGTTAACATATCCTGCCACAAGAGCCAAACACAGTCAATTATTATCAACAACTACACATGAAGAATGAGCTAAAAAAACATTACAACATACTATTTTATATAGTTTATTCTTTAAAAGCTCACCCTCCACTTCCTCCATGTGTTCTGGATGACTGCAGCTGCTCTGTTCCACCTCTGGACCTGCCTCCTGACCAGCCAGGACCGCACCGCTGAAGAAAATATAGTGAACATTCAATCATCCAACATCCTAATATTCTGCAAAGTATGTCTCACTGTGGAAGTGTTTACATACAACCATTCAGAGGGCCGAATCAAAAGAACATATGTCATTAACCTTCTGCAGCCTCTGAAAGGATAACGGAGTTGGCCTGTTAACACTGTATTGACTGCCAGCTGGTCAGGCACTCGAAGTGGCAGTAGGGCCAAGGTATTAAAGGAGTTTACCTGCTTGGATCAGAGTAGCAGACGTTCGACAGGCGTGGCGTCTGCGTCGCTGGTACCGCAGCCAGCAGCACTGAATGGAGAAGGCGCACAGAGACAGGATCTTCTTCCTCTGACCTTCTAGCCAATCTAGCTGTGAGACGGGCAGACAGGTCAGTACTCCCAAAAAAGAGCAGAACGCAAACCTGATTTACTGTCCATTAACTCAACATCTCAATCACCCAATAAGGACAAGATAACCAGGCGGAAATTCTTGTAATTAGGGCCCGAGCATCGAACGGTGGGAGGCCCTATTGAAATTGTAATTATTAAGTAAATTTGAATAGAATTTCCCATGCAAAGTTAAACATACCCCGTAGGTTGTTTGTGAGAATGCCTGTGAACAATAATTACTGACCATGTACTGGGTGAGAAAAACTTTAGTCCTTCCACAGTGCACCCATGAATAGGGTTTTTCGCTGTCAAAGCAGAGTGAGGGGTCTAAAGCCTGGAGCTGTGACACCACCCTGAGGAGCTTCTCCACCTCTTGATGAATCATGTCACTGTTGTCAGCGTCCAAATCTGAGACAGAAAAAAACACATATTAGACAGATGTAATGTCTGAGCAGTAGTCACTCTCAGATTTAGATTTCCCACATAGTTGAGTTCTTCACTGGTCCATATGAATATCTGCTTGAACCCGAAAAAAGACACAGAAATGTTCTAGCTGAAAGTATCATTTATCATGAGACCTGGACCCGTGGAGAATCAAGAAACAGACCCGAACCTGGCGGGAGGACACAAATCAGCACCCATTTCACAGCTAATTTCTTTAACAAGTCAAAGTTAATGCACAAGGTGTCTTAATGTACCATTAAACATAATGTAACGTTAGCAGCCTTTTCCTTTTTGCCTGACCGTGATGCATATGATCCATCCTCTAAGAAAGTTGGTAAAATAAATCTCTCACAGATTGAAATGGCAGCATGGCTAACTTAATCCCCTTAAATGAATTGTCACAGTGACATATGACAAACGCGACTGGTTTATAATCAGCTTTGAAGATTGGTTGCAGTATAAAAAAGATTGCTTGGCTTACTGGGTCTCCTCAGGGATACTCGGTTATTACACATTATGTTAATCCCCGAACCAGGATACGTGGTAATAGAAGGAGACCCAACCCAGACCCAACAGACTTTATAAAACGGGGATTCAAACCCGTACTGGTCCCGGATCGGGCCTTAGGACCCACGGTTCAGGTGGACCCATGAAGATCTCTACCATATAGCATTTGTTTAACATTGTATTAGTCAGTGAGGTATATAAAAAGTGTTAAGTGGATAAAGCTTGTGAGCACAAAGAAATACATGAGAATCAAAAGCACAGCTTCCATAGACACTGAAAATATTAATGTGGATATAATATATTTCACACCTGATAACTTGAGTTATCAGGTGAAGACAGAGAGAGGAGAGATGTGACGAGTTAACTGAGGTTTTAACAGCATTCAGATTTAGTTATTTAAAAATATTTGCACAAAAAAAAAACACAGAAGGTGCAGTGAGATGAGGCAAACAGGCCCGAATGACACTAAATAGCATTAAAGAACAAGCAGAGCAAGGTCAGATAGTCAGAGGCACATGCATTTACCTTCAGCGTTCTAAAGGAGATGTACATTTTGTTCAAAAGTCCTGTTTTTATAGACCAAACTGAAAAGTCCCAAGGAGAGTAGAGAACTGAGGGTCAAATTTACTAAAAGAGCTAGTGAAGGAAAAGGAGAATAACCCAGCAGCCCTAAAGAGAGGAAATTAAATCAATCTTCTGTCCGAGTCAACATGCCAACTTTAACCATAGAGGTAACCAGCAACCAACTCTACTCACCAATACAACAACTCTCTGAGGGGAACCTCGAATACTTTGCAATTAGCCCGTAACGCTGGATGAAGCTGTTGAAAGGAATTCTGCACAACAGAAACCACAAGTCAACCCAAATCCAAAAGAAACCAAGCAATGAGTAAAGATGATGAGCTGAACAAAGAAAAAAAATATTTGACCTTATTGGAAAGCCGGCAGCACTGATGTGTATGGTCTCCACAATCCCACAGGCTTCCAGCTGCATGACAACCTGACGGGAGACGAGGAAAAATTCATGAAGACCTTGAAGCACAGCATGTCACTGTTGTCATCCTGTTACTGCTGAAATATACTATAGCATCAAATGTTTGAAAAACATCAACCTCCTCCTTCTGGAAGGTCAGCGGCTTGCAGTCCGGGTTCGGTTTGATGCAGCGGGTGTAATGAGGAGTTGTGCTGTGGAGGATCTTCATTAAACTCTCCAGAGAATTCTACGATCACACATTAACAATAATTAGAGCTTCATCCACATCCGCTCAGCATAAATTCTGACAGGGCATAACAGGTAAACATGACCATGATAATAAAGACATAAGCACCCACCTTGAACTTGGAAACCACCGTTACATTACTGAGCCCCTTTTTCGTCAGGTTCTCAGTTTCGTCATCAGTGAACATTTGCTGAAGCAGGGAGTTACCAGACTTCTGAAGCAGGCCGACGAGCTCTGGTGGCACTGGGTCCTAAAACGAAATAATCCAGTAGGACACGAGAGGAATAGATCTGTTGGTTTCAACTTGTCCGGGGAGAGCGTGGCCTAGGGGATAGAGCGGGTGTTCTGCAACAAGAAGGTTGCCGATTCGAATCCCACTCTTTCCCATCTGCATGCCTAAGTGTCCTTGGCAAGCTAAATGACATGAAATGTAATGTAATGTAATGTCCGGAAGCAGTTTCTTACCTTGTTTTTATCCACCATGCCCTGGATCTGGTAGTCGACTTTGCCAGCGTAATGGGCCACAGTGAAGTGCGGCACCTCGCTGAACTTGTCCCAGCTGATGTTGACGTTATCAGAGAGCTCCTTCTCCAAACGAACCCTAAATGTCTTGGCGTCTGAGGTTCGATTAAGACGACTCGCCTAAGGAACAGGTATGTTAAAAAGCTGTATGACATCACTGACTACAGATACATTTATACTGTACATTAAATGATAAATGACTCAACATTTGCCAAGAAAAATAATTGCACTCTCTTGAATTTAAACTAAGTAAATTGTGCTTTTGTTCGTCGCTTTAAAAGACTTTACAACTTGCTTCAATGCAGAGAGACAAATCTTTACTTGAAGAATATTTTTTTTTAAAAACTACTTTTATATTGTCAATTTTTTCATTTAACAATGAAAATTATAGGAAAAGCAGCATGTTACCTCGTTCAGAAGAGAGAAAACACTGACTGGACTCCCCTCTATAAGGTCCAGGCAGCTCTGGTTGTCTTGGTATTTGACAAAGGACCACTGCAGCCCCTCTGACACATATTCCTCCTTTCATGTTTAAATACGAAAAAAAAAAAAATCACATTACACACAAGGGACAAAAAGTTTTGTCTTCAATAAAACTCCTTAGAAGACTGAAGAGGCCATCAGAGAATCTGCAGCCCTGCTCAGATCTCTCGACATGGAAACAGAAAAGTTAAACTATCTCTACCTGTTGAGCTCTGAGATAATGGGCCACAAAGTGCTGCTGCAGTTTCTCATTGGCGTAGTTGATGCACAGCTGCTCCAGGTTATTGACCTGGAAACACTCAAACCCATAGACATCTAGGACCCCTGTGGATTACAAACAGGAGAGGAAAGGACTGAGCGAAAGAAAAGAAACTGGAGGGATTAATTTGTTGTTGTCAAAAAATGTTCTCACCTATGAAGTTGCACCATGTGGATTTGTCCGCACATATGCTGTTGTTGATGAGTGTAACCAGCCACTCGAATAAACTGTTGGGGGAAAAAGTTTCACATTTAATCCTATCATATAAAAAGTTGATATAAGACGTATTCCTCACTGTTTATTATAAATAAAAAGGCTGATGATGATTTTACAAGTATTACATTTTACAAGTATTAAAATGACAACAGGGATTTCACAGGATGAAAACAAGCTTCTGCAGGACCAGATGTTACCACAGCACACCCCAGTCTGTCAAATTGCAGTGGGATTTAATGATCAAATGTTCATTCTTACTGGGCGTAGGTGACCTTGGCCAGGCAGTCTCTCCTCATGCTGCACTCTGCCTGGGAACAAGGCTTGAGCACACTCTGCTTCCCCGCCTTCAGAGTCCTCACTCTTAAACACATCTGAAGCTCCTCAGCAGGGACACACAGCAGCTCAGCAGCCCTCTGCAGGAAGTCTACAACACAAACAGGCGGGGGATAGGATGGTAACTATGTGTCCACTATCAAAATGTCTGTCAATAGTTAGAGACAGAAAGATGGGCGACGTCAAGGAATTTGTTCTTATTAATCAGCTCTTAGACACAAAAAGTACAACCTGACATAAATCTTTTAAAAAATAAAGGCCTGTTAAAAATATACTCTTTGGATTTTTATCAGCCTTAAATGTCTAAATTATAGAGATTTTAAGCATTCAGACATTGCACGTTTTGATGAGCATTGATTATATATAATATCCCAAACAAAATATAGCCAATACCTTGAGACTGCTCTTCTATGTCACAAGGTTGTGATTCATCGGTTGAAGATGAGAAATTCACATTCCCCAGCTGCAGAAGCCCTGCTAAAATCTGTAAACCATTATAATGAACACAAATTATTCATCCTGTGCTTACAGAGAGATAAATATAATTACAAACAATTACATTGAAAGTAGAGGATGAACATCTTACCCCGAATATTTGTCTCTGTCTTTCTTTATTAATGCCCAGGTGAACCATTGCCTCAACAGTCTCATTGAAACAATCCTCTATAAAACATTAAATAAAAGGCATTTATTTGTAAATATTGATTCAAATATGCGGGGGAAAAAACTGAAAAATCATGTAAGTTCACAAAATACTTTAAGACCAACCCTCAACAATTTTTTCAGCCTTTGGCAGCCACACAAATCTTTGGCCATCTGGCATCTTCCACTCCTTTCTCTGTTCATCTGTGGCCCCTTTCATCATCTGAAACAAGAACACATCACTGTATATGCACGGATCTGTACTAATTTATTGATGTCAATATAAAATACCATGTGAGTGTATGACCTGTAGTGCAGGTCATAATCACCTGGTAAAAGATGTGGAAGTTCCTCTCATTGGCCGGTTGACAGGCCACCCTGGTCTTCTCCAGCAAGTATGTTTGCACAGACGCCCCCACTAACAGCTGACACCTTCATATAAAATATGACATGTTGGACAGATGAAATAAACTGTCGAGATGACGTTGAGCAAATGAGATGATGCCATGTGGACAAAGATGAAAATACAGCATGTACCTGTCTAGCTGGAGCTGGATGTATTTCCCAAAGCGGCTGCTGTTGTTGTTCCGTAACGTGCAGGCATTGCCTAATAAAGAGCACTATGTTGATGACTGACAGTTGATAATAGTGATTTTCAGCATCCACAAGATCAGTGATCTATCTTCTCACCAAATGCTTCCATAATGGGGTTGGAGTCCAGCACCCTCCTCTCTATCCTCTCCACTGTGTTCTGACTCTTCACCACCGAGGAGGAGGCCGCCACAGTGGCATAGTATTTCATTAGGCAACGAGATGTCCACGTCTGTCAAGAAACAACTCATTCAGAGACCAGCAGACAAAACAAGTCATCAGTCAACTTAAGATTTGTTAAGCGACTTAAAATCCCAGCGCCCCCTGGTGGCAACAGGAAATGTCGTTTTTTTTCCCAACATCTTACACTTTGATGTACTCCTACTCATCCATTGACAACAACCATGTCAAACTTTGTCAGAAGGGCCTCAAGACATTGATGATATGGTCATATGTCACTGTGACACGAAATTACTGTTACTTCAGTGTACCTGGTTCAATCTACCTCAAACTACATGTGTTTAACAACAGTATCTCCCCCCTGAAGACATTCATATGGTTTTAGGAATGTGCCTGGCAATATAGCTGAATAGCGCCCCCTAAAGAGCAGCCCTAGCACCATTATTGACCCTAATCGTTAGTGACATGTGTTATTTCATTACGAACAAAAACCCCTCTTGGGTAGATATGAGTGTCATCTCAACTCTATCGAGATTTAAATTTACTTTAAAAAATTGGGTACGTCATACAGTGTGACCGTGGTGTGGCGTCAAAGTTTGATGATTACCAAAAATTATTTTTTGATTAACTGCTCCTGGCTGATTTACAATATACAACTCAAATGACACATGACAAGTCATAAGAATATGGTCAAAATTGTGACATTTCCTCAAACCATGTGAACATTTAGTTGCGGCGAAGGTTGATTGTTCCCCAATGGAAACGAAGTTGTCCTAACTCCACTGTGCACTCTCCAATCAGCACCAATATTCTGTCACATGATCCGTGTCCCGGCCTGAACAGATCCATATGTCAATATTAACACAGGCTCGTATTAGAATCTACTAATTTGTCATGAATCAGAAAGTATTTTTCAACTCCACTGTGCATTGTCCAATAAGAACCATAAATTCCCCAAAATGTGCATTTGTTTATAGAGTAAGAAAGGAAAAAGCTAAATGATGATTTGTGGTAATCAAAAACAAGATATCTAATTTACTTTGAATATTAAATGACAAATATGTATCAAAGAAACGTTTGTTTTCGCATCATGTTTTTATCTATTCCACCATCTGAGATCCACTATTACAGCACTTACAAATCAAATTGCTGCTCAGGCCAACTGCCTTCTTCATTGATTAACTACCTGATTAATAATAAGTCTTTAAATGTGAACAAAATGAGTAATTCCAAACAGATGCTACTGTATGCTGAAGTACTTTTTTTCTAAATTGACTACAGCACCTTTGAATAAGCAGTTATACGAGTTATTGTCCGAAGGTTAAACCGGCCAAGTTTTTGTTTATATAAAACAAACGTCGTTTGTATCGTTTAAAGACCTTAACAGCAGCACATCCCTCACTTTAAGTGGGTTTGAGTGGCAACACAAACAAACACCAAAACTGCCTAAAAGATCTAAGACAAAAATTAAAATTAGTAAAAATTATTTTCAAATTAGTCACAGGACATGAATCACACAAGGATTACAATTCTTATAACAAGCATCTTACAAAACTTGACTTCTATAAACTGGCCAATATCAAAACTTATTAATTTGATTCTGTGAGGCAGCAAGTTAATAACTTAATATTCCGAACTAACTGTTATGTTTATGTTTGGTATGACACAGTGAGCGCTGGTTTACCTTTCCAGCACCGCTCTCACCGCTGACCACCAAGGATTGGTTTACTGGCTCCAGCTGACCCTGAACGTTCCTGTAGGCTTCTTCTGCCACAATAAAAATGTGTGGTTTGAACTCCTGTTGACAAGAATATACAGACTTATTAAGATGCTTAAGATCCACAGGGGATTAGAGCTTAATGAGTTTGGTGTGGAAGCTGCTCAAAAAGAGGGAGACGAGGAAGTGCAATATTTGTGTTTTAAGTGGTGGTTTAAAGTCACCATGAAACAGGATTAGTGAACGACAGTTCATAAATTATCCAATTATTTTAAACAGCTCTTTGGTAAGAACGAGGGAAACCTTTCTTTTTATAATTGTTCCCAAATTTTGCTCACATGAAATGTGGGAACATAACATTTCTCACAACAGTCCAGAAATGCAAGAAGTAATTGATGGGATGTCTAAGATTGATGTGCATCATACCATATCATATCCTAGTGATTATTTCACACATAAACCCCCCACTCAGTTTTTTGAAGCCAGGACATCCAGCTCAATTTATAGAGCCAAATTCCCATCACTACACAAGGGGGTTGGAGTTTATTGCACTTATGCTATGCTGAAATGTCGGTTTTTGATACACTCATGGTACCTGTTTAGTAATTTTTTAAGGTCTGTATTGGTGTGTGATATAATTTAGGAAACATCTAGGGAATAACCCTGTTGAAAAACCCAGGCTCTGACCTTCACCACCCATATTTGCCTAACACAATTAAAATTCCTACAGAAGAAAACATACATATGAATAGCATCTAGAGACTTGTGTGATGTACATACCTGAGGCTGAGAAGCAGAATGATACTCCTTCATCACGTCCAGAGAGTAGAGGTCTGGGATTGGCTGGAAGGGATTCAGAGCCACCAATGTACAGCCAGCATTTGTGTAGAACACCTTCACTCTGTACCTGGCACGAAGGCATTTCAGCACTGGCAGGACAAATATTACATATTAGTAGATATAAACAGAAAAGCTAATATTTCACAGATGACAATCACCAGAGGTGGAAATAAGACAAATCCAGAGAGGAGAGCAACGTTAAGAAGTCAAGTATAAGTTTACTTATTGTACATTATTTAGCTATATAAAGTAACGTGATTCATATAACATGTGCTGCACAATTAGTGCAAGAGCCTTAAAAGTAAATATCCTACAGTAGTCCCCTGCTGTTAACATGACCTCTGCTGTTAATAAGCTGTTGTGTTTTCTTTATTGAGCTAGAATAAAACTACTTTGAAATATAAATCAAATGAATATGAATACATCTTTGCAGAGTTCCAATGACACATATTATATTTTCTTACTTAACCTTCTGACAGTGTACAAATAATTGAGATTTCATAAGACAAATATTTATAAATAGCCCTACATGTATAAGGAATTTCAGAGTCATTCCCTTGGTTCTGTCACTTAAGTGAATCTTGTTCATGCTACACCAATCACTCATGCATTATTATTTTTTTCCGTCATCTCTGCAGATTATATCTTGATGTGGGTAAATAATACTGGGTGAATGTTGCAGTCCAAGGTGACATGAGGTGGAAAGGACACATCATATCAAGTACTTTAGATACTATAGAGGAGACTTGTTTACGAGTTACTACCTGTTTTAGGGGTCACAGGATTGACTTTAGTGAGGTCGTCATAAGTGTGGAGTTGATCTTCATCAGTGAGGAAAGCCTGAATTTCTCCCTCAAGTGAATCATTTAGGGATGGATGCCGAGAACAGTCTTTGTGGACAAATCCTTTAACCTATGTGTAGAAGGCAGAATGTGACGTAAACACAGACAGAAGGAATAAGATACACAAAAAATAACATTTGTCATTACTACAAATCAGATCAAGCATATCTACAAGGACATTTAAAAATAACCAGGGTTGACCAAAGTGCTGTACAATAAAAAATACAAATAGAATAAGAGAAGTTAAAAAAAAGTAATAGAACAGTAAGTCCAATAAATAAGCTTTGAATGAGTGTACAAGTCAAACCATTTGGCATACAAATAGACTAAAACAAGTGCGTATATAAATAAGGAAATAAGATTATTCAAGGGCAGATAAAAACCTGAGAGAACTGGTGGGTCTTCAGTCTAGTTTTAAAAGTATCAACAGAGGTCTTTTGTCAAATTGAGAGGAGATCAGGGCTACAATACAGTAAAAATCCATTTTATCTTTGAATCAAAATGTCAAATCATCTGTGCACCCATTAAATCTGACCATCTTTTTCCGGGGTAATGAAGCTTTGTTAATAATTCACCTGACTGCAACTAAATGTGCAAGCATTCTTGGGAATCAAACCTTAATGTTTGTCTATAGTCCTACAGAGGTAATGGAGATATATATATATATGTATATATATATATACTTTTACAGAAGCACTTACTGGTCACTGTGACATGCTAAATCCTTCAGTATCCTAACCTGCAGCCTGCCTGAGGACAGTCAACAGACTGACGTACTAAATTTGTACAGACACATTTAATCCAATTACTAGCATTTAACCTACATTTCATCACTCTACGAGGTTAATGTAAATAGTCTCAACGAATGACATAAATTCAATAACTGACACTGTAGGGATACTTTGCAGACTACACTAGTAAACATGATGACATTCAGGGGTATGTTGTAGCAGTATGTTGTGGACCTTAAAGCTAACCTGTAGCCTCCTCCTTGACTGACTCAAAACCAAGCCCCAGGCAAAACTTTACCAATTCTGTGAACGTTGTCCTGTACGCAAGTAAACTGTCAAATACAACCAAATAAAAGGTATAATCTGTAGATTAAACGTCACACCACCGTGTGTTCGCCATGTCTTTATGCTGAAATACACTGAAAAGCTGTTTATGTGAGTAAAAACGAATTGACAGTGTTTCTTCACGTTCCTCTGTGTTTTCTCTGAAGTTTGGCGTCTCATACTTGGGACTATTTTATCCGGCGTTTTCAACGTTGGATTGAGTTATTGTCATTACAGATTATATAAGGGGATACTAGGGGTGACTTTAACATTGTCATTACATTGATATTGTTCAAATGAATTAAAAAGAACTCTAAAACGTGTTAATAGACGAGTTTCCTAACTCACCGCACCACCTCCATTTCTGTGTCCAGCTCCAGCGTTACGCCGCTCCTCCGCAGAACTCATTGAATTCTACCTTTGCCCTCGTGTCAGACCCGAAAACTTTGACGTGAACTAGACTCATGAACTAAGTCGAGCTGCGGTCATTTTCCTCTGTGTTGCTGAACCTCAACATTTTCCATGACTGTCAGAAATCCCTGAGCAACTTCCCGACCTCTCCTCCAGCTCCTCCTGCTGCGGTGTGAATGTGTCCGTCCTTACCGCTTCATTTCCCGCCCTCCTCCTCCTCCTCATGTTCCCCCGGCCCAGCTGTGTACAACACCACCGGTTGCGACCATATTATTCTGACTTTAAACTATTTTAGTTGCTTACTCTCTTTCATTCACCGCACGATTCAAAACACTGTATTATAATTACAAACATTTATAAATTACACAATAGATAGACACACTCGCAGTGATCACAAACGCATAAACAAAGGCAATACAAATGTCCATCTTATGACAGGGGAAAGACAACTGCAGACATAATAAATGAGCAAAGGCACGAAAACCATACACAAGGAGAAAGATTTAAAAGTTCACACGTATAAATACTTCGCTCCAAAACACTCTGACCTGACCTCCAAACAGGGGGACTTGAATAAAAGATACATCCTCATAATATATTGTAATGTAAGTACCACAGGGGAAGTACTAGTGCTATTTAATTTTTTCAGAATATTTATATTATGTCCCGGTTAGGTCAGAAGTTACCAAAATCCGACTTATCCTGAACGCGTCATGGGACTGAACCCGGAAGTAGTGAAATAGCTCACGCAGGCTACACACTGCGACAAACTGTAGACACTGCATCTCCTGTTAAACAGGTACTTTGTGAACCTGTATTTCCAACTTATAAGCGACAGAACCCTCAGTAAGTACACACACACACATACACAATTCTGATATCTATTCTTTTATGTCATTCAATCTGTAAATATAACAATATCCCTGTACATTTAACATGGGTTCTGTCATAGTGTCTTAGCCAGTGACAGATCTAGGATTTTTCTATTTCAGGGGCCATAAAGAGGCCAAAATTTACACAGAGGGACCAATTATATGTCCATGCACAGTTCCTAATTCAGTAAGGTGAACATTTAAGTCATTCTTATTTACTGCTAGCTCTATAGCTTGGAGAAAAGCCACACATCATCGAATATATTTTGAAAATCGTTCCTTTTTCAAGCACATTGTTTAAAAGAAAAAAGAAGCTTCTAAAAGAAAAAACAAACAAATTGTCATATTTTGTTATTATTTATGTGAGAAAGCAAATGGCAGAGTCAGAGGCTCCTGAATTTCACCGGAGTTCCTCCTGCCAGCCCCTTAGTGTCCTAGGTCCGAGTGACCTTGTGTGAGAATACAGCAGGAGCTTTTCTGAGGAATCACTGCGTTCGAGTTTGCTTGTTGATAATGTCTCTAATACACGACAGATGCGAAAACTGAAAATAAAAGAATACAATATGTCAGGATAAAAAAGTGGTGGCATACACGGAGAAGACAGCGACAAATATGTCAAGAGATAGATAAAACAAAGATGACAGAAGACAAGATACTGGAGCTTTCGGTGATAAGGGCCAATGTGAATGTGGCTGATCATAGAATCTCCTGCTGGGGTTTTCATGTGTGAAAGGCAAACTACGGAGTAAGTCTTGACCCGACTGTGGGGACATTCTGTTTAGTTCATCTCTGAAAGCAGCTTTGGTCAGAGATTAGTTTATTAAAAAAAGATGCCAGTGCCCCCTTGGACACGCCCCTGTATCCGCCCCTTCTATTAGCATATTCTGATTTACAGTTTCTAATATTGAAAATTGTGTTATTGTTTGCAGATCATGTCTCAGAGGGAACTGAAGGAGGCGTTTGTCAGTAATCTCAATGGGACCAGTCTGCAGGAGGTGTCTCTTGGCTCATTTCTCGCACCCTTGTGTCTCATCAACAGAGGTCTGATTCTGATCCTCTACCATCAGGCCAGAAGGACCCTCCCACTGCCACTGCCACTCTTCTCTCACCTGCTTCTAGACTTTTCTGTGCTAATTCTTCCCCTCGTCCTGTCATGCACCATCCTGAGCGACGTTCTTCACCTGGTCATCGGGGGCATTTTGTTTGTTTCAGTTTGTGTGCTTTGCTACATCTATTGCACCAAGAGTCACGCTTCCAATCGGCAACCGAAGACCACTGTCAGCACCTTCCTGCAGCGTCATGTTCAGTTCAACCAGGTTCCTTTTGTGACCATCTTTAGAGTGTTTGTAAATGCGAAAACAGCCATCAGCATTCTCGCTGTAGACTTTAGCGTCTTCCCAAGGCGCTATGCTAAAACAGAAACCTATGGGACAGGGGTTATGGACTTTGGTGTCGGAGCGTATGTCTTTGCAAATGCCCTCGTCTGTCCAGAGGCACGGGGAAAGACCATCTCTGGATCCAAGATCAATCATGTCACAAAGCAGCTCATATCCGTCTGGCCCCTGGTTGCTCTTGGTATGGGAAGGCTGGTAAGCTTGAAAATGAGCAGCTACCAAGAGCATGTGACAGAATACGGTGTCCACTGGAATTTCTTCTTCACACTTGCCATCGTCAGAGTTTTGGCTTCTATGATTTTGGCCGTTTTACCAGTCAGTCAGTCGTTTCTGTTTTCCCTTCTGATCAGCGGACTTTATCAGCTCATTCTGGAGACATCAGGGCTGAAAGCGTTCATTATCCACAACAATGACAGAGAGAAGGACTTTCTGTATGCCAACAAGGAGGGCATATTCTCTGTGGTGGGCTATGTAGCCATCTACATGGCAGGGGTTCAAGTTGGACGTTATGTGATGCAGCCGAGATCCCAAGTTAAAGAGTGGCTCAAAGCCCTTTTAAACCTCTCATTTGGTAGTGTTTTGCTGTACACTGCTTTGTACACATGTCAGTCACTCTTGGAGCCAGTGTCTCGTCGCATAGCTAATTTACCGTTTTATCTCTGGAGTGTTGCACAGTCTTTGTTCTTTATGTCCTGCCTCGGTTTTGCCGATCTGGTTTTGCTGTTTTCCAAAAGCATATCAGGCTGTCACTTTCTACCTTCATCATGGAATTTGCATAAAAAACAATCCGATTCAGCCTCTGACAAACACAGTGGTGAAATTGAAAGATTTTGCATTGTTCAAGCCATCAGCAGGAATCAGTTGCTATTTTTCTTGATTGCAAACATCATGACAGGACTGACCAACTCGCTAGTGGACACACTTACCTGTAGCAGTTCATTTTCAGTGTGTGTTTTGTTGATGTACATGTTCACGAATTGCTTTGTCATATATGTTTTACATCACCGTGGAATAACGGTGAAATTCTGGTAAAATCACATTTGCAAAATGAAATGGTTCATTTGTAAGTTTTGATGATATTATTTGCAACGCTGAAGATACTGTTGTGCATTATCTGTCTATCTATACAAATATGTTTTTGATCAAATCTGAATAAGTGATGATTTGAAACCAGTTCCAAAATGATTTGTTGATGTATAGTAAAAAGTTGAGTAATTGCTCCCTCAAATAAGAGCGATGGCTAAAATATATGAGATAATATACTGCAACTGAAAAGTGGGAAATGTTAAAGATTATGTATTAATTTCAAACAAACATATTTGCATTTAAAACTGAGATGTGACACATTACAGAAATGATTATGCCTATTCTGTTGTTACAACTGTTTGTCAGCTGGTCAAAAATGTAAATGTTGGCACAGCTTGTTTTGCTCTGCATGCTCTGCCATGGGTTGTCGTAGGGATCATGGTAGTGGACCTTGTAACCCAGGCCAGTGACCCAGCCCTTATCCTAACCCCCAGCTACTGTCCCAGATCCCCATTTTCCTTGATTCCTACTGATGTAGGCCGCACTGTCTTAAATCACAATTTTTTATGAAATTTGTGTATCATAAAATGTTATATTCATGGTGTAAACCATACTTGCCTATACAACAGTCTTTTTGTGTGTGCGTGCGCGTGTGCGTGCGTTTGTTTGAATATCATCCTGTGCTAATGAAGTACGTTTCTCTGCCAGTAATATTTCTCTCTGTGGTAAAAGGTTATTATTATGTACAGTCTCTACATCTTTATTGGATGTTATATATTTTTTCAATTGCCCTTTGATTCTCTTTTCTGTCTCAGTCTCACAATCTGTTGCAGTTAGCATGTGAATTTATCTTATCGTGTTTGTATCTTACTATTTGTCTCTGTCAAGGACGTCTCAAGAATAAAGCAAGATGTTGTTGAAACCAAAAAACTGTTGTCCTTGTATAAATGACTAAATGATAATTTCCTACACGCGCCCCCTGGCGGTTGCCTCTATGAAAACGTCAGCTAGTACGTCGGGGGGCAAAGGTCAAATCCGTCATGAATATTCCGCCACCGCAGCAGCTCCACTCACTGTCGCACTTGTTTATTTTCCAGGGGAACTTTTAGGAGCTGGTGAGTACGAACACTAGCGGGTAGGAGTAGGATGTCTGTGTACGTTGTCACGGTGACAGCTCGTGTTTTAAACTGCAGTTAGAGAAGCCGTTGAAAGCAGCTGTCGCTAAGTGGCCAGCCACCTACTTTAACTTTATATTAGCCGTATCCAAGCTCGCTAACGTTAGCTGTGTACGGTAGCTAAGCTAACTAGTAAGTTAGCCAAGTTGGCGTCAGGGCGTAGAATAACTTTATGAGCGTTGCAACGTGGTAGTTATTTGTAAAGGCGGAATAAACTCCTGTGAACAACGTAGGCTAATCGCTTTAGGATATACTGCTTCGAATACAGCGACCGGCTTCCTCTGTTCGTAAACCCGTGCTGCCATAGGAAATAAGCTAGCATGCTAACCTGAGTAGCCACTGGTCACTATTTTATCATATCGACCCCATCACTAGATGTTAGCGTAATTAAACTAGTCTTCATAACTTAAATAGTTTTAGAAGTGCATACAGGTTTTCCACACCCTCAGCCCTCCCCCGTGTTAGCTTTCGTTTCCCTTGTTGTTCAGCTAACTTAGCTGCTTAAATCTGGGTCAAGGAACATCGGAAAGATCGGCATCGGCTTTAGCGACGTTTAATGAAATGTTCTCGACCTCAACAACAACTTGATATGCTGCGACGTGTTTCAGTGGCACGTCGTTTGAACGGCATGTTCTACTGAGATAAGGTGATGTTATAGCTAGCCCTGCAATGACCTGCAGTCGTTAGCATTAGCTCGGTGTAGCTCTGTGCTGGTCTGAGCTGGTCAGTCATTATCCTGTGTGTCCCCTGCAGGCGAGCTGCACCACAACCCACGCTGGAAGAAGTCATGGCTCGTCTGGTGGCAGTGTGCAGGGAAGGAGAAGAGGACTACCCGTTCCTCGCCAGACAAATCCCCCTGTATATCGATGAGACTCTCACGGTAAGCCAGCTCTATCATATGTATGGCCACAAGGAGAATGGCTGCTAAGATCACAACTGGGATTTGGCAAACGCAGCCATCTCTCTTTTAGGGTCAGATGTATGCATCCCATATCCTTTCACAAACATTTGGTCTCACGAAGCAAAGGTGCAGTTGTTCCATGAAGAAGGCCAAGCCTGTTTGAAGGACAAACAATTTTTTTTTTTTTAACTTTGATGCACAAATAATCATACAAGCGTAACAATAAAATTAAAGGTGTAGTTAAGTAAGCACATTCTTATGGATGTGTAGGGATGATGGATGAGAAAATGTATAAGCTGCCAGAGGTTATTGAGCCACCTTGACCCTTTTAACATGTTGTGGAACAGGTGCAATATCGCTAATGACAAAGTAAAACCATATATCTTTAATATTACATGACATATATTACAGTCATACACCCAATGTATGTCTCAGAGGGTATTATCCTACTATTGTAGATTAAAAAAGAAAAGAAAACAATGACCAACTTCCAGCTACTAAAAGTCAAGAATTGGTTTTATTGTACAAACGTTAACAACCAAGGGAAGCTTGATTGGAGTTTTATCATTGGCATGTGATACTCTCACCAAAAACATGATATATTAGCAGTCTGTTCTGTGACACGATCCTGATGAGACATGATGTTTATTAACTATTGTGTTTCATCTCATGTTGCCAGATGGTGATGGAATTTTCTGATTGTATCGTGGATGTTGACAGCCACGAAATAAACATTTCTCAATGGAAACAATTTTCTGAGGTGAGTTGTTTAATTTTACACACAGTTACCTCACCTTAAATCAATGAGCGCTTATCAAGTCCTGTTTAAATGCACCCTACCATGGGTGTGGTGCCAAAAGCTTGACACCACGTCCTTGTGTTAATGAGTGTGTAGTTGGTCTTCATGTGACTTCTCAGCAAAGTGGTGAGAGTTGTTGTTGTTTCTTTGGTCTTACAGTATCACTCCAAGCTGAAGCAACAGGACTTGAATATCGCCATGATGGTGACATCCAGAGAGGTCTACAGTGCATTATCTCAGCTGGTGCCATGCGTGGGGTGCAGACGAAGTGTGGAGCGCCTCTTCTCACATCTGGTGGAATCAGGGAACCCGGCTCTGGAGCCTCTCACAGTGAAACCCACAGGCATGCTCTCTGTCACCAAGGCCTGTTTAGCAGATGTGAAGAAGCTTCACACCCTCTTCTATGTTCACGGGTAAGATATAGTGAAATGTGGGGGGGTTTTGTTTGTTTTTTTCCCCTGCATATTGAGTTGAACTGTGTTTCTTCATTCAACACAAACTTCATATCAATATGAAAACAGTTGTTGTTAGCATGAAATTAGTAAGTGAGGATATAATGCTGTACCCAATTATAACACTCCTATCCTCTTTAGTAGGCGTCAGGTGTACATTTTTGTTATTTATGTCAAGTCTTTTGACACTTGGATTTAAAGGGGGGGAATTAATGACTAAAAATAACAAAGAATGATGATGCTGTATTTATATTAACTCGAACCATATTGTTTTTTTTTTACTCAAATTTTTTCCTTCTTACAGGTCAAAGTTAAATGACATGATTGATGCAATTCCAAAAAGTAAAAAGAACAAGAGGTGCCAGTTACACTCCTTAGACACACACAAGCCTAAGCCCTTGGGGTGAGTAAAAGACTTGTTCCCGTCTATTTTTCTAGTTGTGCAAATTTATTCCTGAGAATGTATTGTTCAGAGGCTGCATTTGAGAAGTGGACTATTCACTCTTCCCAGCAGACAGGACCAGTGTGTTTAAGTTGTCCTCTAGCAAAGTGAGAGAGGGACAAAGAGTGGTAGGTTTTGTGAATTTCACTGGAAGATGACACAGTATGTGTCTTTGAGCAACTTGAGTCCATAAGTACGGGTAGGCACAAGTTAAAAAGAACAGTTTAGCTCTTTCTCTAGCCTAATTAAAAAAAAAATATTATCAGTATTATGAAAATAGTTCTGCAGCTCTAAATTAATCTTTATGATCATTTGGGTGTTTTCTGTTAAATTGGTGAAAATCTGCATTTTTTTGGTACCATTCTATGGAAATGATTGGGTTATATAAATACTAAAGCTCTTTCAGTAGATTACTGTTTTGTTGAACTTGAACAGTCAAGTTAATCCTCAACTGAAATGTATAGTTTAATTTAAACAAGGTCATTGATTACACATGTGCCATTTGTCACACCCACTGTAATTTTTTTTTTCTGCGGCTTCCAAGTGGCTTAATAATCAGCATTTTTACGTGATTATACATTATGATGGCATTGCTATAATAATGGGATGTTTGCTTACAGGGGGAGCTGGATGGATATATGGGAGCTTATGTCTCAGGAGTGCAGGGATGAGGTGGTCCTCATTGATAGTGCCTGTCTCCTAGAGACGCTGGAGACATACTTGCGTAAACACAGGTAATACACGGCTTTCATACTATAGCAGAATTTCCCAAATTCCTAACAATAATTTGATAATCGTTGAAAAAAAAAATGGATTAATGCAACTTTGTTCTGCACAGGTTCTGCACCGACTGTAAGAATAAGGTGCTGAGAGCGTACAACATCCTGGTGGGGGAGTTGGACTGCACTAAAGAGAAGGGCTACTGTGCTGCCTTGTATGAAGGACTATGCTGTTGTCCTCATGAGCGCCACATCCATGTGTGCTGCGAAACAGACTTCATCGCTCACCTGCTTGGCCGGGCAGAGCCCGAGTTTGCAGGCGGTTATGAGTAAGTCAAGGTTCATACAATGACGATCACCAGTGAAGAGGTCTGTTTCATTTGAGACAGTTTCTGTCATACCTTGTTTCTTTCAATATATTTATATATCATTTTGATTTTCCTTTTTAAAGACGCAGAGAGAGACATGCCAAGACCATTGATATTGCACAAGAGGAGGTCTTGACTTGTCTGGGCATACATCTCTATGAGCGTCTGCACAGGATCTGGCAGAAACTACGAGCTGAGGAGCAGACATGGCAGTTATTGTTCCATTTGGGAATTGATGCATTACGCAGAAGTTTTGAGGTGAGCAAAATCCAAGCCAGTGTGTGTATGATATGATTGTTATATACTTGTCAAATAATGGATTATAGCTGAGTGACATATCTATTATTGTGCCCCCCAGATGGCCGTGGAGAAGATGCAGGGGATCAGTCGGCTCGAGCAGTTCGTCGAGGAGCTGTCTGAAGAGGAGAGAGCCAAAGAGCTGAAGCAGGAGAAAAAGAGGCAAAAGAAAAAAAATCGCCGCAAAAACAAGTGTGGTGAACAGGAGTCAGAGGACAAGGACCAAAATCTGGATGAGGTAAACCCACTCATAAAGAGTCTGAGACACAAAGCAACTCATCTATACAACTGTATATAGTGTACAGTACACTACATGTACTGTAGAGCTACATGTTTGATCGCCTGTAATTCAGTCCACTCATTTGGTGTTTTGCAGGTTTCTATTGAGGCTGTGAAAGACAGTTGCAAAGTCTGTGGTAGCCACGGTGAGGAGGAGGTGACAACCAGGTGTGAAGAGGGCAAAGCTGCCAGTGGAAGTACTTCCTGTAGCTGCTCAGATGAAACCAAACAAGGTAAAGATGCCCTTTGAATGTTTGCCTTGATAATGCATTAACCTCTTAGACACCTGTAAAGCAAATGTTTTTCCACATTCCCCAGATTTGTCAACCCACAGCAATGCCAGTGACTGCGGCTACTCTTCAAGCATGGAGGGCAGTGATATAGGATCACGAGAAGGCTCAGACGTAGCCTGTTCCGAGGGGATGTGCAACCATCACGAAGCAGGTCAGGCCGAGTAGCTCTGAGCTGCTCAAGACTATGAACTCAACCATTTCATGGAAAAATACAAAAAATTGTAGTTTAGTCAACTTCCTCACAGTGTTTTTGTTTACCCTCTAAAGGAGAAGAGCCTACTGTCCATCACTGTGCTGAAGACAAGGAGGAGGATGGGATAGACAGTTGTCTGGAATGCTGGCAGCACTCTGAGGGAAACGCTCAATGCAAGAGTAAAAAAAAGAAAAGGAAAGGAAAGGGTTTATGCAATGATCAGGTGAGGAAATGCGTTTGAGAAGTCACATGCTGTTTACGGAATGTACCAAGCTGCATATTTTTTATGAAAGTATGCACCTTTCTACAGGGACTAAAATGTGAAGGCTGTGTGTCAGCTGGGAACACAACCGGCCACAGTCCACCATCATCTCACACTTTCCGAACCAAAGAAATCCTCTCCTCCTTATGTGGCAGTACATGTTCCAGCATTGCACTACGGTTACCATGGGCAGTACATCAAAAGAGCCTCAGCCCTCACACAAGTCTTGTGGAACTTCTGGTTAGTGAGAAGTTTTTAAATAAAATGTTTGTCACAGCTGACAATCTGCTGTCTAGTTCTGTTACTTAATTAATTTTCTCCTGTCGTGTTTTTTATTCAGGATGAGTCAGAGGTGAGTTCAAATGAAGAGAACTGTCTGACACAGGACGAGATCAAGGCATTTCTAGAAAGAAACCAATCCTTCTACAACAACCGCCACCAGTACCGTCAGCTTCTGAAAGAGAAATTCACCAACTACTGCCTCGTCACTGAGCGAAGTAAGCCAGTGTGTGGAAAGTGGTTTGCCACCACCACCAGTGTCACCTAACTGCACTACTGACATCTTCCCCTGGGAGAAACACGACCACTGCTGCAACACATTTAGAAAAGTTAAAATCTTGACTTATATTTGGTGTCTTGTTCACTCATTTTCCTTCAGAGTAAATGTAATTCTTACTTTCTGTTGGGCACCTCTCTCTTTTTTACACTTGTACACCAACACACCTTGCAGTTAATTTCTCGGCCGCTCTCATCTGTAATTGTTTTCACTTTGACCAAGCCTAGCTGTTTGTTGTTGGTCTCCTGTAGGGTTGTGGGGTAAGAGCTCAGTGGAATCTGTAATCATGCTTTGCAAGCTGTGAAATTGGGAATACGTTTTTTGGGAGTCTTGTGTTTTTTCTTTCTTTGTTTCTTTTTCTGTTTTCTATCATTTTTCTTTGGTGACACTTCAGTGTAGTGGTAAAGGTTGTACCATTTAATGTGTACAGAAATTCTAAATTTAAAGATTTTACAGAGAATAAACATCCGTTTGTAATAAGGAATTGGGTGTGATGTTAAGAGCGCAATGTTCAAAATTTACTAAATAAAGAATATTTATTAGTATGCATATAAACATTTTTTCGTTATTTACTTGACCTCACAAGTCCTTAACTCTGTTTTGATCTGAGATTGTTTGTCACTTTTTCGGTGAATCCTGGCCTTTAACATTTAAACACTATGCACACAGGACCAGTTTATCAGACGGGTTATAAGCCAGGTTTTTAAGTTGAAAAATGTATTCATTCAACATCTCTATTGAAGTTAATCACAATCAGGGAACTGGACATCTGGAGGAATATTCCAGTGTCAGCAAATCTAAAACAATACAAGTTAAACATGACTATTTTGCATATTCAGTATGAATTAAACCAAGTAGTATGTAGCTTTTTATCTTCTGCAAATACTGCAAGGCTTTCCTGCTAAACTGATAATATTTACCATTGATCATTTCTTTCCCACATTTCAGTTTTTATTTAAATGGATAGTTCACTGAAAATGTAAGTCAACCAAATTCATGAATGAATTCCTCACACAGTACCTGGAGCTGGGTTCAGTGAGTGCATGGTGATTTCACTGCATTTCCTTTTCAATAGGAAATTAGACTATTCTCAGTTAAGATGCAGCCAGAACGGTATTAAATATATCTCTACATTTATGAATTATCTGATACAGTTGTTTCTTTCCTAAATAGCCTTAAAGACTGATTTAATACCACTTGTTGACATTGCCATTGCTTTATGTCTTCAGTTGCCACATGCATATGTTCCATGACATTATCAGCTGTGTCACAGCAGGAGCATATATGTAGGGGGTTGATTTCTAGAAAAACTAAAATGGGATGGCTAATAACGTGATCTTGAGTGAAACAAAGGTGTCTAAAAGCTTTGATTACAGGAAAACGTGAAGGCAACAGTCATGGCTAGTTGAATCCACTAGATGGCGATAGATGACCACGCAATGAGCAAACTCGGGGCTCGTGGGCTGAAAAACGGAGTGGGAGGTGACGTGAACCAAACATTTGTGCACACTGCCTCTCTTCATATTTCATCCAGCGGAGCGCATGGATCCTGGCTTCAGGTCCACTGGCTGCCGCCGTCCTGGATGCTGCAGACTCAGGCAGGAGCTCGTAGCTGCCGCGTCCCCTCGTGTAACTATATCGCTTGTTTGAAACCACTGCGACAGTGATCTGAGCAGACGGGACATTACAGCAGTAGCGGTGCTTTGGTGCTCGGAGAGCCCGCTCAGGCAGGCAGGAGAGATGGAGCGCTGGAAAGGCAGAGTGGCCCTGGTGACCGGAGCCTCGGTGGGAATTGGAGCGGCCACAGCCCGGGCACTGGTCCAGCAAGGCATGCGGGTCGTCGGCTGTGCCAGGAACGTCGACAAAATAGAGGTGGGTGATTTAGTTTAGTGTCGTTGGCCGTTAAGTGTTTCCGACACGCACAGGGGAAGCTAGCTTTACGACATCAAAACTAGCCCCCTTACCTTAACCGCTAGCTTACGTTAGCTTCACAACTTCAGCTACGAAGCCCCAGTGGTGGACAGTAGCTAGTCAAGTAACCTATTTAATTCAAGAAGAGAAGCTTCATTCATCTGAATAGTGTTAATAATAAAACAAAGTGAACTTATGTTACATCAGTCAATAACTAAACCTTGTGTAAACAGTGGGATCACCAGAGGTGTAAACCAAAGCTAAATCACGTCAAGCTAGTGTTTACAACTTTACAGGGACGTAATTGTATCGTAGCTTGATGGTCCACTTAACTTATGTGATGTCTCACAGTGCCCCTGTACAATAAAGCACCACTGCGCTCCCTGCAGCTCCTATCACTACATATCCCACAAACCCTTGCTCTTCATGCATCTCTGTTTGCTGTTGGGGAGGGTAAAACATTTATCTTAAGGTTGACCTGCCCCAGAGAGGTCACAGGTCAGGAGACCAGCATCAGCAGAGCGTCTGTGTTAAATGACCCTTAAAACGAGCATGATACCTGCTAACAACTGACCATTGTGCAGGACAGACAAATAGTAGGTCATCATCTCAAATCCCTAATTCAACCACTCCCAGTCTTTAGTAATAAACTTGTTCTGGTAGTGTCAAGTTTCCTCACTACACTTTCTGGACAGTGGATGTATCAACCAATAACCTTAATAAAATAAATCGTCCTGCATACAGTTCCTCGTTGTGTATGGTATTTGTCTTCTAGAGATCAATTACCAATACCAACAATTACCAATACCAACAATCCAAGCTGTTTTATATGAACGCACCGTTCCACTGATAATCTCCTTTTTTTCCCATCTATATTTTGAGCAACACTATTTATCTCTGCTCGAGGTTTGGGATAAACATGATCCGATACATGTATCACATTTTGACGTGGTTGCTCTGTTGTCTTGTCACGAGAGCTTAAGACACGCCCTCTGTGATAAGGAAAGACAAGTCAGAACATTATTCAGGTCCCGCTCTCATCGTGACTCAGAGATTAAAAGGTTCCAGTAGCGATACGTTTTTAAGTGCGTGTAAATTTGTTATCTGTGTATTGAACTCAGTGAATTTTTAGGGGGTTTAACTAAAAACATGAATTGATTATGAAGGCGAACATGGGAGGCTGATTTTCAGAATAGTCACAGTTTTTTTTATTTAACTCCTGTGACCAAAGTTCAGCATGCCTTGCATTGTTCACATCACTGTCACATTTTAATATGTAGGTGTTGTACAGAGTGTCATCTACTGCGAGTCATATAACACATTGGCATTATACGGCAGCAGTCACATGAATTATCCCTCTGATGTAGTTAGATTTATGTAATTTAATTAAGTTTATTTAATTAATATGAATTGTAACTTGTTAAAGCTAATTTGAACTATCCTGGTAGAGATCTAGGCTAAAGAGATGAATAAGGTACTGTACATCTTACTGTTCTTCACCGTTGATGTGAAGAGATGCGGCGAAGGCAGCTCCTTCCAGTTCAGTCAGCTCTTAACCGGGGGCCATCAATGTGATATTGTGTTGCATATAAACACGATGACCTCTGATATTCCAGTGTCAAGCTCTTTACAAAAGACAGACACAAGCAAGGGACAGGATTTAGTTAGAATAGTTGGTCATCATGTGTCAATCTTTTCTCTCAATAGTGCATTGTTGCATTATTCTGTACTACAGTGAAAGCTAACTATTTTCATTATTAATTATTCAGACATTTATATAATGTCCAATATTAGTGAAAAATACCCCCCAAGCTTCCTAAAGCACAAGATATGACTTCAAATGTGTTGTAATCCTCATAATGAAATTATTTTTCTTTCTCTGACTTTTTTAATACAAAAACGTTTGAAACAGTTTCGCGATCATCATAGTTGTTACTGTGTTTTTTTTTTAATCTATCCACAAATCAATTTCCATTCTGCAACAAGGTAGCTGCAATACAGACACACAGGCACGTACTGCACTAAGTAAATTTTTTCCTCATGTTTCAATAATGTCTTGTTTTGGACATGCAAGCATTTTTCCCACCTTGGCTACACACACACACACATACACACACTCATGCCCATACACGCATACAGTGAGGGTGAATTGCGCAATAGAAAACCTCCCTCCATTCATACTCTGGTCACATGCTCCCTCCTGTCAATAGTTAACTGCCACAGCTTGTGTCAGCCCTCTTATATTACTTGTGCAAGACAACAACAAGGTCATAACATTTGAAATCTTTATGGTGCCTTTTTTTTTATGTCTGTCGGCAGCATTAACGTGACTGCAGCTCATCCAGAGCAGTCTCAGTTATTCTAAATATGGATACAACACATGAAACCAAGATTCCATAAACTGAATATTTGCCCGAAAGACCGGAAGATGTGAGTTTGTATAGACTGACAGATTTCTGCTCCCTCCACGAGAGTCTGTACAAGACTTTTAGAGAGATGTCTGTGTGAGTTGAGGGACAAAGCCAGTATTGTGCCCTCTCTGCTATGTAAACTGGGTTCTTGCTGTAGTCCTGCCAAACCTGGCATGCTGCTAGTGGGGGATGCAAGTGTCTATCACCAAGTAATTGTTCTTGACTTCCATATTGGTGTTTATTTCTTTACTTGAGGAGATTAAACGTTTTTACAGCAGTATTTTCCCCTCAGAGTAGACCAGATAAAATGATGGCCAGATGTATTTAAATGTAATAGGTTTTTGTTTTTGTCTGTAAACAAACCATGGTTAGAGGGGAGTGGAGAGTTGTGGCAGCAGTATTGTTTTGCTGTCTCTGTGAGACTATGCACTAGGCAGTGGGGGAGCAGCGAGCTGGAGGGCGACGTGTGGTCACCATGGACTCTGAGCAGGAATGGAAGCAACAGTACGCATCCAAGTAGCAGCAACACAGCTTCTCATTAATGCTTGTGAAACTGACCAACGTCCAGCGGAAGAACTGCAGCATCTGCTTTGAGTGTTGAGGAGCAACACCATAAAAGTGGAGGAGTGTCCAAAGACTATATGCATGTTTTTGAGACTGCTGCCATATTAGAAGGTGTATCTGAGCTCACAGCTGACTCAGAGGAAGAAGAGGACAGCTAGTTACTGACTGAATAGACCGCTAAGGCCCTCCAGCCCACATAGCCCATATCTGTGGTTTGGATGTACCTGCTTACCAAGCACAATGTGATGCAGTAGTAAATACACAGTTATGGGAGAATGAACTCTTGTTGCTAATTCCCACAAATCAAACTAGAAAGGCACCCAGTAGGGCTTAATCCTCCACCTCATTCAGATAATCCTGAATATTGGATTCTTTTACATCAAGATCCTAACATAATTTACTGAGAAGTACTGAAAAAAGGGCCTTATTTTGCCATGTTAAGTAAAACAACTTTAAATATCACTTTTCTTCCCAATAAAATCAAAGAAGATGTTTAATTATAAACAGGTGAACAGGTTTAAAATATGAAAATAAAAGAATTTATAAAAAACGAATCAGTGGAGAAAGTAAAAAGCAATAAAACCTCAAACATAATTCATATTTGAGAATAAGAATATTGCGCAATAGCAGATGAAATCAAGGTATCAAACTCAACATGGAAAGAAAAATAGTGAGAGGAGGCGAGTCTTAAGCAGTGACATAAATGTGACTCGGGTCTAAACCGGTTAAGATGTTCCAGAGATTAGAGGCAGCCTCTGGATCTGGATCTGCACAAAAATGTCAACGGCTCTTCACCTGCACTTTCCAAGTTTGATATAAGTTGCTTCAGTACTTTTGTTTAATCCTGCTGTCGATTAAACAAACCTCATGCCTACAGTCTCTAATGTAAGATAAGCCTGTTGCAATCGTTTTCTGCAGAGGCAAAGGGTGGGATGGGGAGGGGTTTGTCACATATTCGATGATTCAAATGATTGATTGTGCATCTAGAAATTATAGTTTGTGTTCCTGTTTCTGCAAAATAAATCCAAACCCGATTCATCACACTCGTTAGAAACAAGTCACAATTAAATGAACATGGATTTTTATCAGGGCCTGAATGACGGCCCACAAAACCAGAGAAATTGTTGCTTTACTGCTTAATGAATTTATTTATCAGCCGTTATGTTATGTACGGATTTTTCTATAGTCACACTTGTTACTCTGACTGAATACAGAAATGGAATCGCCATCTAGATAACAAATCTGTTGGTACTGCCAGTCCATTTAAAACTGGTACGGTGAAACTGACATCACGTTTCTGATGCGTTGAGGCTTCGCACTGTACAGAAATCTGTCAAAATGTAAAAGCCTTGACTGCTACAATTTTAGATCAGATAAAATAGGCAAACAGAATAATTTTTTCGTGCTCAACCTTTTGTGGTTGGCCTACAATGAGCTTGTGTTAGTATTCCTACTGCTTTTTTTCAATGCTGAATACAAGGAGTATAAAATTGCTTTCAGACATGCACTGACCGCCGGATAATCAACAATGTGAGAATGCAGACATCTCAGTCAGTTGCTGCAGAGTTTCTCCTTCCAGACACATAGTCGAACTTCAGCATAATGCCAGAGTGAGTGTCCAGGCCCTTTCCTCTGCCTAAAACCGCGACTTTTGGAAAGGCCTCATTTTTGTTTGCAAAACTTCAGGGATGCATTTATCTGCATTCACTTCCTTATGGCTCTTATCAAGTCACGACTCAGCTATCTGGGGTGAAGGCACAACGTGTAAACTCTTTGTCAGTAGCGGTTCTCCCTCCAAGAGAAGAAATCCTTGTTCTTACATTTCACAAATGCTGTTGCCAGTTCAAAGTATTTTCTCTAACCAAGGGATAAAATGGACAATTTGCTTCCTGCTTTATGGGCAAAAAATAGCACATCTGTACAGCTTTTATTTTGTATTTAGTATAAACTTTAAGTAGCATGGATATAGTCTCTCTCTGCCTGTTTAAAGACTTTGAGACAATTGACCAACATGTTATTCACTGGGCTAATAGGCCCAATCTAACAGGCTCCTGATTGGCTGCCTGTGTATGCAGCTCTGGATAAAGTAGAATCCTCTGGACTTCTTAGCCAGCCTAAGCATTTATTCTTTGAGCGAGTAAATCCTAAATTAAAACTCAAAGCCCTCTGCAGGTAAGCCAGGAGGTCAATTTCAGACCACGGTTGACCAGCTTTGATTTGGTGCCCATTCTGAAGGAGCCAAGAAATGCTCAGTCATGCTTCAAAAGCTGAGGTGACACAACAAAAGTCAATCAGTGTCCTGCTGTCTCCACTACCTCCTCTGGGTTGTTTCTGTACACGTTGAAACACAGTGATTCGATTTCACCCGAGAACGGGTTGGAAGTGGGCCAGGTCAGAACGATTAACTCTCTTTGTCTCATTCCCTCTTCATCACTTTGTGCCCTGATTCTTCTTTTTATATTTTGTCTATTCCCTATTAATCATTAAAATATATTGATAGGTGTGATGTGTAAATGCACAGTTGGATCGTTGTTTAAACATATCCCTAAAACGTCTTTGGGTATTAAATATAGTCTCTATGAATAGTTCAATCCCTAGGTTTTAAGATTGTTCCTTTTGGTGTATCAGCTTTGCTGTCTAGTCCTGTGCAGTTATTTGACTTCCCATGACATTTCTCTCCTGAACCCAGAGAGTTGCCTCATGGCCTCTACAGCTCTCAAAATTCGGTCTAACCCATGCAGAAAGCTTTCCCACTGAGCTGTGAGCTGACAGAGGCTCTAACTGATAATCCATCATGTGTCCATGGATTCTGCTCCCGAGAGAAGAAACATTCACACCACAACACATAACATTTCCTCATGTATGAACCCTCCCAAAGCAGCAGTTCAGAATGTGAGGTTATTAATGACATACAGTTATGTAGACGAAGGGCTGGGCAATGAGACGATATCTATAAATGAATCACAAAAAAGAAAATACCATGATTTGAAAAGGATAACCCGCTGAAAACATTTCAATAAATGTCTTCTTGTTTTAGATCAACCCTCACAACCACTTTTATCACTTTTCACTATTAGGCGACAGCAGTAGGCTTACGAATCTGACAAGAGTAAACAAAAAAGTAAAACATGAAAATGTGAAAGCAGAGGCAAATGGCTGACGATGAAATTCAGTAAAAGAGAGGTCACACCGCATCAGTGATATGGAAGTGGTTCAGATTTCTTAAGCTGGAGAGAAATATCCGATGCAGGTTATGCGGGCGACCCGTGCTGACAAAGAGTGGATATGCAATGAACTTTTTTGACCACCCAGGAGCCGTCCCCTCGAGGTTCACTGAAAACACTCAAATTGCTTTCACTGTCAACCAGGCTCTATTACCAGCTCCCCCAGGACTAGTGGCTGAGTCTGCGTTTCAGTCATTTTCCCACATGACAAGAGCCCTGAAGTATGGATTAATTTAGGAATACGTGTCAGAAAAAGGTTATTTGATCAAAGTTATTGATTAAAAATAATTAACAGTTTACAACTATAACAAAACTCAACTGATTCAAACTGAATGTAGCTCTTGAGCCTCAAATTAAATGGTGTCCTGTGGAGGGCCCTTGTTAAAAAAGGCTATATTTACATTCACTGCCCCTCGAAAAAAATCACACTGTACGTCTGACAGACATGTTGAGTGCATTCTTTATTAATGTATTAAATATATGTTGTGTGAGTTATTGATATGATTTAAAAATGTATAGCAGATTTATGATTCAAGAGTAGGTGATGCTATTGTTGATGAGAAGCCAGTTTATTTTACCATCACAGTCCCACAAGACCAGCCTCAACAGTAAATTTCCAATTTAAATGTTCATCTTTACCATAATGTCAGGCTTTTTACTTTAGTATACCTGAATGAGTAAGAACCATAGTTCAGACTAATGGATTAATACGCCCTGTAAGAGTCTATGAAATCGGATATTAAGATTTTGTGTTTGTAGTCTCAACTCAAAATCTGGTGAGATACTCTTCTCTGAAACTCAATCCTTTTTGTAAATGTGTATCTTTGCAGCAATTCACTGTTACCAGTACTGCGTATAAATGAAATAAATACAATCTTTACATCTGTTACATTTTTCAAGTATTTTAATCACCCATTATGCTGGTTCAACTGGTCTTAATACAATTACCTGATTTGACTAGACAGCTCCGTGACTCCTATGAGCCACTCTCCCTACACCACAACAGTGCTGATCTCTCTGTGCCTATCTTTAACATTTACTGGCATTGACATCCACTCTCTGGGCCTCCTGCTCTGATAGGTAGGGTGTTTCCTGTCCTATTCTGTCACACACTTGCTGAAAAGCTCCTCTCTGTGTGTATTTTGTCTGTGTGTATTTGAGGGAGGCCTATTGTACAATGGAAGAACATGTCATGGAACTGCTATGTGCAACTGTTGCAGCAGGCTGGTACTTGGAACGTGCTTATTCGTGCAATAGGCATGCAATTACCATATGTGGCAGCGGTGTAGTGCGTACAGTCATGCAGATACAGCTCAGGAGCTCCAGTTAATGTTCACATCAAACATCAGAAGACCTGCAACTGTTTTCAGAGAAAAGCAACAACCCTACCCAGTATTACTTTGGTGTTCCTCAGTGGGTGAATGTTGTAGCAGCGACAGCAGAGTGAGAAAGAAAGGATTGTATGAGTATACAGCACAAAGACAACTTGAGTTCACCAAGTTCTATATTACCATTCAGCATTGGGGGGGCTTGACAGAGAAAATGCTAATTTTATAGTTTTTGGCTTTGACATAAGCCAAATTGGATTTGTTGCCGGGTGTTTGTTTGATATTGGAAACATTTTATGGCCACTCTGAGCTCACACTCTGTAGGCCCAACCCAGGCTGGCCCGGATTGAAAGGGTTTCATTTTTGGACTGTGTCAGATCACCACTGTCTCCATGCCTCTCTCCCATGTCTGTTTTTGTTGCCTGCTCAGGGTTTAAGTTATCACAAACGCAGCATGCATTACAATGCGGTATCAGAGTCGGGCGTAGGCTTTTGCAGTGAGAGCAAAAGTTGTTGTAACGATCGCCAGCATCAGGGGCAGAAAAAAAAAGGTCTTGCATGAGAGAGAGGAGGCACATGATTCGTCAAGAGGGAAACTTCATCCCACAGCATGTTTCAACTACAAACAACCGAAATTTAGTAATTTTTGTAATCATCTGACGGCCATGTGAATCCAGGAATAAAGGCGGCACTCTGTAGAAATGTCATCCTTTGACAGTTTCTTCTCTTATTTAGAAGAAATATCAGCCTCTTCCTGAATTATATATCTTTGGTTGGAGGACAATAATCCGACTGCACTGTTTACACCGGTCTGTTACACAGCACCTGGCTGCCTGCTCTCTGTCTCCCCTGACAGGGTTATAAAAGCCTTCTCATTTGATCCAGATACTCATACCAAACATATGCTGTCGTTGACTCATCACCCAGCAGCACTGTGTTAGGACTTAAACTTATTCCCGCCTGCACAGTCGCTGATCCTTGTGACCTTATTTCAGAGTGCTGATACAGGTTTTCCAAACTGACCCATGTTCATGCAATGCCTGGCACTCTCCGGAAAAGCCTAAGTCTGTCAATGAGTGTAGTTTCTAACAAAGAGTGTAATAAATGTTCTTATCGCCCTGACTTGATAAGATAACCCTAAGGGAGGTGGTGTAAAACCGCCCCGTTCAACCTTTAGACCTCTTATAGTGGCCGTCTTTCATTGTGCGAAGACAAGATAATTGCAAAACCATCCTTTCCACCCTGCTGCAATCAGCCTGATGTCTCCTTTGACCCCCACACTCAGCATGACTGATCAAAAACTTGGAAAGTGTTTATTTGTATTGTCACACAGCAGCAGTATAGCTGGATAAGGAGTGGAATAAATAAACTAGATGTGTTCCTCAGACACCAAATGGAAGGTTTGTTTAATTAAATACTGGCACTAAATTAGTCACATGCGATGCGAGCTCATGTAATTAGTGGATATTTCCATGAAGCTCTACTTGTAAGATCGTCCTACAAAAATCCTACTGAAATCTGAATGATCCAGTTTAATGCCGTATGTATCTTCATCTTTTATTTTCTCTCTCCCTCCTTTTCACGACTTTGTCTGCCAACCCCTCCCCATCCTCCTCCATTTCCTCCCTCCTTTTCCACACTTTGTGTGATCACTGGACAACAGTCTCGTTAATGAGGATGAAAATCCATAATGACACGAAAAACAGTTTTGTGTGTCACAGGTACTTAAGAGACAGGACAGGAAGGATGAAGAGGGGAGGGGTTAGTGGCTGATTTACATCTTTTTTAATTTTTTTAATAACCCACCATCAGTCTTTTCAGAGAATAAGAGGAGATGCAGCTTCCCTTAAACATAAGCCCACTTTTGTGTTGAAGAACTAGACAGTCAACATGAGACAAATATAATTTCCCTGCTAATAGCTCTTGCCTTGTGCTATCGATCGTCTCCTCTCATGAAGCTTATCTGCCCTCAGCACTTTGGCATCTTTTATTTTTATCTCCTGCCCCCTCTCCTGTGAGTTGTTTTGCTGTTGCATTTACACCAGTCCCAAGTGAGTGGGTGAATGATTGAACATGGCGCGGGACAGTGATGCCCAATGCAGTGTAGACCAATGATTCTCAAATGGGGGTACGCGTACCCCTGGGGGTACTTGAAGGTACTCCAGGGGGTACTTGAGATTTTTTTTTAATATATTTAAAATTAGCATCCATTCAAAAATCTTTGAAAAATTGTTATTTAACAAATATTCAATAAAATATAAGTGTAAGTTCATGAACTAAATTGTATATTCAGTAGGCTCTGGGACTCTGGGTTTTTTAATTATCCTAAAAAAACAGAGTCTCCCCCATACCGATGGTTTGACCCAACCTGGCACACACCACTTGTCATCGCCTGTCATCAGTAATCACCTGCCTTGAAAACTTCAACAATGGAGTCGAGTTGAAGTGCAGCAGCAATGCTGCTGAAACACGGAGGGACAAGTACCAAAGAAGGCGAAACCAGAGCAGAGAGCCTTCCCTAAACAACACCGTGAGAGCTTGTGCCTCTTCGGAGGGGCGCTAAAACGTAAAAGTTTTCCGTTGTGAAGTTAATGATTCAGAACAAGAAGTCTGCGACTCTACCGGTACCCTTTCAAAATAAAAGCATGTAATACAAAAGCGGAAACGAAATTGTATGACCTTAAAGCGAGCAAATATTTCACAATAAAATAACAGCTGGACACTTCAATAATATTAACAATAACATAGATTGGGTTATTTACACTTTTTGTTTTTTCTGTGGGGAGAGATTAGCCAACAGTGGCATTAAGCCACCACATCTTCAGCGGTATCTCCAGACAAAACATGAAATTCATGTTGGTAAGCCACCTGAGTTTTTTAAGAGGAAACTTTCTGAATTCAGGTCATCTCAAGACACAATGCGAAAAGCCTCCCTAAAGCAAACGGAAACAAGCTACCTGTCAGTATTCTTTTCGATCTTTAAAGAAGATATTTTAAGATGATAAATATTAAAAAAATATGTTTGGAGCTAATCTTTTATTTAAAACTAAGTTAATGATTTATTTTTTGTGAAGAAGTGTTTAGCTATAATTAAGTTCATGAGTTCAGTTTGAGAACATTTCTTTATTATGATCCCAAAAGAGGTCACTTTAAGTTGATAATTATTTTGAGGTGCACAAATCTTTATTTATATTGAGATAATAATTAAAGTCTTTAGTTATTTTTATATCTTTTTTATTTTGAAATAGTTCAAGAGAGACCACTACAACTGAGCAATGTTATGGACATTGATGGAGTTTTAAATTTGAATGTGTCTAGTTACAAGGACTAATAAATCACATTACATCTTTCTTTCAACCAAAAATGCTTTGCGCTGGTTAGGGGGTACTCGGCAGAATTTTTTCTTCGAAGGGGGTACGTCACTGAAAAAAGGTTGAGAACCACTGGTGTAGACCTTAACAGCCCCCCTGCAGGTGTTAATGTCAATTTGTAGGCATGTACACATATGACTAAGTGCTGTGGGGGTGTATGTATGTCCATTACTGTGACATGTACAGGCTTTATGACCTGTTGTAACACTATTTGTCTTCTGAGCTGTAAGAGTGTCTGCAATTTTTCATAAGCACACGATTCCAAACCATATAAATATACGTGATAATACAGATGATGTTCAAATAGGTTTGTGCATGTTTTTATGTTGTTTTTTTTTATGTGGACGAATGTAGAAATGTAGAAACAAGGTAGTTCAGAACATGAATGCTTTTAGAGGAAAATGGTTGCATAATGCTATTAGTTGCGTCTATTTTGGTTTATTGGATTCCGATGTTGCATTTGATTGATTTAGAAGTGCACCTTCAATTCACCCTGCCCGCAAACATAGCATCAGTTTATTTTGAAAGTCTGCTTAGCCACATTGCTGTGTCTGCCTTAGAAAAACGAGTATGGTTGTCAAACAGGTTTATTAATACTTTTAAAGGGTGTGAACATGCAAAACCTTTTCGATCTTTTGTTTTATTTTTGATGAGCTCTACGTAGAATCAATTCGTGAACAATGCAATTGCTCCATTTTTCGGAGTGGCTGTTTATCTGTGGGACTGCAGTGCCATGTCTGTAGGCACAGCCAGTCTGAAGGCTGGAACTGACCACAGCAGTCAAGCTGGTGCCAGAACACACACTCTCTCACACACATCTACACACATTCACAGGCTGCTACTTCCTGTAGTTGGAACAAGATCACAGCCAGTTTGCCCTGCTGCTCCCACTTAAGTGTAATTCTCTCCCAGGAACAAAAGATGGGCCTTACTTCCCCTTTACGTTAACCTCCTTTCTGAATAAAGACGAGCTTCTCCATTCATGGGCCAGAGATCTCCTTCCCGCCTGAAAGCCTTTCCCTCCAGACAACTGTGCATGCTAGAGCCACAGTCTAAAGACAGCTCAGATGCTTTGCATTGAGGCGTTACTGCAGCTGAACTGCACCAGGCTCAAAAGTTCACCTTTCTACAAGGTGGTCAAAAGAGTCAGTTTGAGTCTTCACAGATGAGACAAGTGTTTTCAGTGATGTTGTATTTTGACAGATTTGCTCGGGTTATGCTTCCCCTCTGGTAAATCCAAGTTAAATGGTTTAGAGGAAGAGCAGGGAAATCGACACACTCCTAAGTGTGAGATAGGGTGCATCAACTCTATTACGCCTTCTGTTAGAAAACAGCCAGAGTGATCCCTTCATCCAATTTCATCCTGATTATAAAAAGCAGGCCTCACAAGTATACTTAGTGTCTTCACGGAGCTGCAGTGGCTGCTGCGATCTGCGAGCAGCCATCTCCACCTGTCAGACAATTAACACAAAATCCCACAGCATTTATTCGCACGACAACATGTGTTGATGTCCAACTTTCTGCTTATGCTTTCTTAATTTACATTCTGGATGTAAGTGGCCTTGTAATTTCAGGTTCAGATCGTGCTGCCTCTACTCTGGCTTTATTTTTATGCCTGTCAGTGAGCGGTAAACATGGACTTTCTATCTTCACAATTTATATTTTATTTATATTTTAATGGTTTGAATCTGTAATAATAGAGAAGTGGTTTAAAAATCCAGTCTCTGATGCTCCCGGTAACACAGGTATAGATGCAAACATCACGAAAAGTGTAAATGTTCAAAATCAGTTGTGCAGTGTGCAGAGGCAGGATCTATCTTATAACTTCTGCTGCTGAGATCACGCGTATTTGTTTAGCAAAGGTTTCACATATAGTGGACCGCTTTTTTATTTTTGCATCAGTTGTGTGTTAGAAATCGCATCATCACGGCGACTCTATCATGAATCTCCCGCTGTGTTATCATCATGTGGGCTCATTCGGCCATTCTCTGGATTTTTTACAGGGGCGCTTACCAAAGAAACTCCAGAGAATGTCTAGAGCCTCTCACTCGGACATTGGTGCTCTCACATACTGCCCCTCTGGAGAGTTATGAAATGAAAGCTTTATATGCTTTAAAGCTGGATATATCTGAATGAAACTGCATGCTCATGTATTAAATAAAACCAAGATAACAAATATGCCTCCATTAGAAATGTAATCCTCTCGTCTCCACACCCGCATAGAGTGTTACAGTGCTGCACATCATCTCTGTCTGTCACCAGCCCCGCCCTTATTATCCATGCCCCTGCTGTCTGACTGGCACCCAGAGTGAGACATCAGGTGACCGGTGCAGCTGTGCCTAGCGAAGGATGGGGGTTGATGATGTGTGACAGTTAGTTTCAAACCTCACAGTTGTGGACAGCCAGCTGACCTGTTTGGAGCGTAGCCTGCCCGGCCCGCTGAAGGCTCAGGCGAGCTGTATCCTCGAGAAAGAAGCAGCAGCGCAAAGCTCCTCTTTCAGACATGATTTGGATTTTGGCCGACATTTAATTTAAATGCTTTATTATCGGGGAAAAAAACATAATAAGGCAGGTGTGGTTTTGTCCACACTTGTGTCAAATCTGCCCTCTTGATGTGGCGTTGATCTAATGGCTGCACGCTCTCTCTGCCTTAGAGTCGAAGTCGGTAGGGTGCAGGGTGGAACCCTTATCTTAGTTATGATTCTGCAGGTTAATTATTTCTAGCTGTTAACTAACCGTGTCTCAGTCCTGTAAATCAATATATGGCAATTTACAGTGGTTTTTTTTCACTCTGATACAGGGCTTAAATTTGGGTCTGACTTTGTGTTTTGCAGAAGCTGGCAGCAGAATGTCAAAGTGCTGGCTACAGTGGCACACTGATCCCCTACAAGTGTGACCTGTCCAACGAGGAGGAGATCCTGTCCATGTTTTCAGCGATAAAGACGCTGCACAAAGGCGTGGACGTGTGCATCAACAACGCTGGACTGGCCCACAGCGAGCCACTGCTCAGCGGAAAGACAGAGGGCTGGAGGAACATGATCGATGTGGGTTGATCACAGACACACAAATATTCATGCCTAGGCAGTAACAAGCTCAAATGAAAACTTTTAATTGTAAAGGGTATAGTTATGTGTGTGTTTTGCAAATGTTTGTTTACTCCGATGGAGTTAGGGGAACTCTTGTGTTTGTATAGTAAAGAGTAAACACATTCTTGTTTGTATATGTACACACACGCTAATCCTGATGTCCCCCCCACCCACCCACCAAGGCAGTTTCTGTGGAGGCAGAGCAGAGGCCCACTATTGAAAAGAGCCCAATTTATCTTGTTGGAACTTTACTTTCTGATTCATTGAGCTCTTGACCACCGAAAACCCCCCACTCTAAAGCCACTGTATCCAACGTCCTGCATTTGTAACGCTCGTCCATCTGTTGTCATGGCACCCTACATAAATCTGTACTAGAGTTTATTTTTAGCTGGAGTTTAATCTTTACCCTGACCTTGTTTAGTCACCTCCCTATCTTCCCACCACATTGGCTTTAAACATACCGTCTATGAGTATCACTACAATAGCAGATTAGAGGCCACAACCTGAAAAACATGAACAGCAAGTTCAGATCGAACACACTGACCCAGTGAGCAGCACTCAGCTACACTGCTAGTGTTATTACGTGACATTAAAAACATTTCATTTAACAATACAGTAGGATTCTGCAAATGACACATGAAGTTTCTGTCTTCGCCCCGTCTGCAGGTGAATGTCTTAGCCTTGTCTATCTGCACCCGGGAGGCATACAAATCAATGAAGGAAAGGAATGTGGACGATGGCCACATTATTAATATTAACAGGTAAGATATGAATCTTCCAATCTCACGAATGTAAAGATCGATATGAATATTCGTCTGCCAGTTTTTTCGAGGGGATTTTAATAAGTTAAAGTTTCAATGTGGAAGATTGAGGTGAAAGGGAACTATTGAACAGAAGATAATCCTAGTGATTTTTTCACTTGTGTGTAATCACCTACATTTTACGAGGCCTATATATTTAAATACTTAATATTTACATCAGGAGTGGGTCCTCTTGACAGAGGTCGCATGGCTTTTACAGTAGCCCAGAATGGACAAACCAAACACCTTTTGAGTCTTTATTACAATTGAATGCTTCGCCACTAGACTCAACCACTAGATGTCACTAAATTATACAAACTGAACCTTTATGTAAAGCCAACTGGGGACCCACCTGACCCCTGGTGGTGGAAGTCAGCTAATATTGACTTCTTTTGTTATTGAAATGCTAGTAAGACACTCTATTAATAATTAACCATAAAGAAGAGGAATTGAACATAACATGACCAGTAAATCAGACGCTATAGAGTTTAAAGATTCTTTCATTTAATTTGGACTTGACTCAAATGTTTCTAATTAGGTCATGTCCGTCTCTTCTGTCTTCTGTAGTATGAGTGGACACCGAGTGGTGCCAAGTGCTGAGGTGCATTTCTACAGTGCCACTAAATACGCTGTGACTGCTCTGACTGAGGGGATACGACAAGAGCTCAGAGAAGCAAATACACACATCAGAGCCACAGTAAGTTAGTTGTCACCCCCAGTGTTCAGATCCTTCTCTCCTCACTGGATCACTTAAATCACTGTACAGTTGGTTCACAACTCATGCATGTTCTCCCTCTACAGTGTATATCCCCTGGAATAGTGGAGACTGAGTTTGCCTTCCGGCACCATGACAGTGATCCAGAGAAAGCAGCTGCTGTGTACGAGAGTATCAAAGTAAGAGCCGACAGAGGTATTTCAATAAAGTGGGAAAAAAACAGGAGCGCTGCTGCATCAATAATACTCTTATCTCCATTACTCAGTGTTTGAAAGCAGAAGACATAGCCAGCGCGGTCACATTTGTCCTCGGTGCCCCTCCTCATGTCCAGGTATCTCCTTCTCTCTCTTTATCTTGCTTTTATATCATCAAGTACACAGTTCGGCTTCAATATTGATCTCCCTTGCTCTTTTCCTTGTCCTTAGATTGGAGACATTCAGATGAGGCCGGTCGAACAGGTGTCGTAGCAGTCAAACAGGAAGCTGCAGGAGGAGCACGGCGGCCATCGTGACCCATTAGCGACCTCTGCTGGGCAAGGGAGGGAGGGGGGGATAAAACAAATCAACTACAGCTGTTTTGGATCTGCTCGGATGTGGATGAGGAGATCTGGAGCCTAATGGAGGCTGTGCGAGGAAATGAGGGGCGTAGACTTTGCAAACCACTATGAAAATACTACTGAACGCAGCAACCTAGTGTTTTATGAATTGCGGAGCCCGGCCCTGAACCGGGCTGACTCCAGACTGCAGTAGGAACAAATGATAAGGGAGAGTGCTGCTGCTGTGCTACATGGTCATCTGCGTGACCATCACTTCAGAGGGAAGACTATGCCATTGATTGCACATTTTTTATTTTTTTTGTTTTTGTTTTTGTAGGTCATATGACATCTTTTTGAAATGAAAGAGTTTAAGTTTAAGTATAATTGCCATTAATAAGTTTTAGAAATATTTTAACTTTTGATCATAAATAGATGTGGTCTCATACTCACTAAATATAGACAATACAATGTCCTGTACTCCAGTAACTAACCATGAACTGACTTGCATCCTGCCACCTGTAGTCACCATAAGTGAAACACATTCAGTTACCTTTCTATACAGTTTTCCGCCCTGTACAAGGAATCGAGGACGACCAAGGCCATTGTCTTTTGAGTACATGAATTTCGAATCCACCTTTAATTTGCCTGTATAATTTCATTTCTTCTGCACTTTTGATTCATTTGTGGGGAGTTTTAACAAGTAAACACTGGCAACTTATGTAGGGGAGGAAGCTAACTCATTGCACAGTTATACCCTTGAGATGTGTACCTTCAATTTCTCATTAAAAAAAATGATTGCCCCGAAGGAAGTCGTGATGTGTTCAACAGACTGCAGGCGTCAGCTTGTCATTGCAGAAATGCAACGATCTTTGGACGTTGTGACATGTTTTTATTAGACATCATGACATGACATGAGAGCTCCATGACCCATGTAATCATCTGTTAAGCAGCAGCGTAATCTCTTATCCGCAGTGCTCTGTTGCATTTGACCTAATAAATGAGTCAGCCACAATTAATTCTACAGTGCAATATGATCAAAGGGAACTGGTTCTTACAGCTGAAGCTTGGTATTGAACTATGGATGTTAAATAGTTTAATGTTATTAGCTAAAAACTAGATACTGAACTATGGATGTTAAATAGTTTAATGTTATTAGCTAAAAACTAGATACTGAATTCAATAACGGCCCCTGATCACAGATTTGTCAAGATCTGCATTAATATATGCGGCCAAGAGATGGCACCCTCAGCAAAGTCAAGTCCACAAGAGACCAGTCTGGTTTGTGTATATGTCAAGTCTTGAGTTCCCTCCTTTGTCCTTTAGAGCTCTCACGCTAGAGGAAATGCAGGCCAGATGTTGAGGGTGCCTCAGCAATAACCGATTCTTAACACGTATCTGTCCACAAAATCATATAAACAAACAAAACAGTCACGGGACGTTCGACAAATCTCAAATTAAATTCACATGCTTAAAAAAATGTCCATTTAAAATAATCTACATGCAGCAACAAGTTTCCACAATCATGCAATAGTTTAAGTGGCATAAATATGCTTATTTCTTTCCCGGAAGCTTGTTCAAGATTTAAGACTAATACCAAAACACTTCCAGATGAATTTAAACCTGCAGATGATGGTGGCAATGTGAACATCATGAGGTATCAGAGGTTTGTCTGAATGTGAGATTTTTCAGTCACAAGAGAGTTGGAGCTGATTACAGCCATGACTGGATATGCATCGTTTCCTCCCCTCTCATCAAAGGCCTTTTTGGACTTCTCATCCAGGCTGTGCGGTTTGATCGAGAGCTTCAGTTTCTGTTGGATAAAATGAATCAGAGACATTAACCCACAGCTTGACGTGGTAACACACTCACATGAGTTTTTAATGCAGAGCCTTGAGCAGAGAACAGGTTCATAGTACACATAGCTCACCTGCATGAATGAGCCAGGCAGCACCCACAACGTGTGAACTGCGCCCAGGGGAATCCAGATGATGGAAGCCATGGCAATGACCCACCCGACGCCCTGAGCCCAGGGAGGGAAGACATAGTCCTCGTAGCGGGCTGGTTTGAATTGTATGATGGAGAAAATGAGGAGGACCTGCAGAGAGAAACACTCAAAGTTCAGTAGTGACACTTCAGGATTTATCTCTAACTTGCATTTTGGGGGAAACTAAGTCCTGGGGTTCCTGCCTACTTACAGCGATCAGTGTAGGAGCAACTATCAGCCAGCACAGTCTGAAGAAGATATTAGCTCTCTTCCCTGTCATCTCTTCCAAGTTGTCAGAAAGTCGCTTCACACCTGGGAATGGAAAACTACTTTAGTAAAATGTTCCGCTGTTATCAGTCTGTTTTATGTTGTTGCTGATAGACTTTGTGGCGTGGCAAGTCACATACAAAATTGAAGCTTAAAATTGATGAGATGCATCCATGTTTGGTTTAAAGTGTATCATCACATTAACTGGCCACTTAAATTTGAATTAGAGCCGAACATCTTTTTCTTACCATAGCACCAACAGATTGCTACAACCTCAAAGAATGCAAGAAACATGATGGACACGATCGCAGTGTAATGGTCCATCAGCTGAAAAACAAAGATTCCCACCTGGACACAGACACAAGCAGTGTTTAGGACAACAGGTGCGAGACTGAAGATCTTACAGTTTGGTTATAGCTCGGTGAAACATCAACCAGTGATGAAGTAGAGTTTGTACCTGCATGACACAAGGAATTCCTAAAATACTGGCTGCACCACAGACAGCGAGAACAAACAGCTCCTGCCTCTTAAAAAATCCTATCAGCTGCTGATAGTATTGATCCATCAGACTGGTCACCATCACTTCAACCATCGCAAACTGACAAAAAAAGAAATAAGATGAAATTATAAGAGGTTATACGGAATCTCACTAGGACAGATATAACGATGGCCTTTCCCTGACTTTACCTCACTGTCCAGTCCGAGGCAGAGCAGCATGAAGAAGAACAACACAGCCCAGAGCTGAGGCACAGGCATGTTGGCAAAGGCTTGTGGGTAAACGACAAAAACCAGTCCTGGGCCTGGATACACAAGAAATATATATATATGGCAACGCAGAGTAAAAACTCAATCATGAAGATACTTCTATGAACAAACTGTGACATGTGATAACAAAAAGCTATTAGGGGAATGATCAACATGAACAGAATGAATCTGTTCCCTATACACTCCTTCATGGAGACAATAAACACACACTTGAAGAGCTAAAATACTGTGTATTGTTCATAAAACTTTCACACTGCTACAGCAGTGTGTTATAATGAATGCAGATGATTAACATTTACACACATCATGTCAGTTCAAGCACTTGGATATTTCATGCACATCTTTAGTTAAAGAAATGTTTCTTGTCTCTTATTCTATCATTTTACAATTTATTCTTATTGAAGTTTTTTTATCCACCTTTTCTCTCGCAAGAAAACCATTCGCACCCACACACAGGTAAAATGCCTTCTTTTACTGTAAGTGAATTAATTTAAATTGTAAATAAAACACAAATATTATTCTCATAACCAGGTATAAAAATGGGTCAGAATTTATGAAAAAGTCTTATCAGAATTTAGAATTGTTATGATTTGATATGAGACTATGGTTTTGTTCTCTTACCGTCCACAGCCAGATCGCTGACAGGAATGCCCTGAAGATAAGACATGTATCCAAAGGCGGAGAAAATGACGAAGCCTGCCAGGATACTGGTAAGGGAGTTGATGATACTTATAGTCAGGGTGTCCCTGTTGGGAAGAGAAGATGTTCTTTATATCACTTTCTACTTCTGCTGAGGGAGAAAGAATAAGAAGATTTCTGTCTTATTACTTCATAATATTGTTGTTGAAGGAATTGTAGCTCGACATGGCCATGAGGGAGCCGAAACCAATCCCAATGGAGTTAAAGATCTGAGCTGCAGCGTTCACCCACACCTTCAACACAGAGGGGATGTTCATCCGTTACTATTGATTGTCACTGCCAAAACCTATCAACAATGCCTGTGTCAATGTTAACAAAATAAATAGTTGGCTGACTACCCTCCTGTGTCAGTCAGGTCATCCAGAACCATTTCTTTATTTATCTCCACCTCATGCAATCCTCTTGCTTTTTTCTTACCTCCACTGAGAGCAGCTTGTCCCATTTTGGCACAATGAAGAAGGTTATTCCATCTATTGCGCCAGGAAGCTGCACATTATTGATGAGCAGGGCAATCAGGATGACGTACGGGAACAGAGCCGTGAAGTACACCACCTACGCACAGAAACAAACAAGGTAAGCGATTCGCCATCAGTCCGTCAAACTCTCTCTTTGGCTCAGTCTATTCTCGCTCACTCCCTCACCTTGCCTGTTGATTTCACTCCCTTGAAGATACAAAGGTAAATGAGGATCCAAGCCAGAATGAGGATGAGGAGAAGCTCCCAGCGTATCTCTCCTGCCTCCTCTACTCCATTAGTCTGCTCAAGCATCTTAATTCTTCAAAAAAGAGAAGAGAGAAGTCTCCAAGATTAGTACATTCTGCAATAATCCGGACATTATGCCTTGTACCCTAGTATAGTATAACAAAACAATCAGTCCAATTATTTTGTGATAAAGTCATTTTACTCTGATGGTCATTGGGCAGGGAAGTATTTATATGAGGTGAATCAAAGGGTTCCATTTGGGGTCCGTTCATTTTTCTGCACTCTAATGGTTACGGTGTTGTTCTTATCTCTCAACCTTTGATCGCTGACCAATTTTTATCAACCAAACTATTATATTGTGCCCTGCAAGTGTCTCTCACTCAGTAAGCATCAACCATGGACATCGTCCCTAAAGGATGAATCTTCCAGACTTTGAATGTGAGCCTCTAACTTTTCCTCATCTGAGACCGACCCATTTATGGATTAGGGTGAAACATCATGCAACCTGGTGCAGATATCCCTGATCCATGCAGAGCAGCATGAAGAAGAACAACACAGCCCAGAGCTGAGGCAAAGGCATGTGGCAAAGGCTTATGGGTAAATTACCATTGTTTTGTGTTCAATTTTTTTAATTTGGGTCTCATGAAGCCCTTTGTAAATGTGATTTGAAATGAGCTTTGTAAATAAGGTTTACCACTCATCCACTAACAGCAATTTAACAATTTCATGAGTAAACCAATTTTAAAAAGACAGGTTTCACACCACTGACTCAACAGGACGCTGTTCGCAATAAACATTGTTGGTTCTTTCAAAAGATCTTCAACATGGGCTCACTGCATACTAGAAAATAATTCCCAACTTCATCGTTTGCACGATGATGTATTACCTTTTTACTTTCCTTTAGTTGTACCATTACACCTGTAAAGCACTTTAGTCAATGTGATATATGATTAAAATTGACATTGACATTGACATTTATCTAAGAAGCAGAGCGGGTTTCTCCCACACAGTAAGACGTACTTGAAGAACTCCTGGCTGGCTGTGGAGGAGTAGCTGCTGTTGGTGGCATGGTTGGTGCAGTTAGGTGTGTTCCAGGTGTTGTTGCAGCTCTGCCAGGGCAGCGGTGACTGGAAGGAGCTGAAGAGATAGTAAAGAGCCCAGGTGATGACAATGTTGTAGTAGGTGCACATTATGAAGGAGATTGCCACTGATGCCACACCCACGCCTGAGGACAGACAAAAATGACGTTAATATCATGTTTTCAAAGTCAGACAAATAGACGTGTTTTACCCATCAGTTACCTTTCAGCAGTGGGCAGACATTAATCAGAGCATGGACAGGCCCTCTCCTTGTGTACTGGCCCACAGTCAGCTCCATGTGGAGCAGAGGGATTCCCAACACCACCAGCATGAACAGGTATGGCACCAGAAAGGCACCTGGCAGTTAAATAATGGTCAAATATCACATCAGTCACATGTTCCTAGCAAAGGAGCTCCCACTGGTGCTATTTTTATGGCATCCTCTAATGTTTAACTATTGTAAAAGTGATCCTGCTCCTGCGTTTCCCTTTTACCTGTGTTGGTTCATTTTTACTGTTTTACAATTATAAACCAATGTTCTTGTAAGTGCAGAATTTCTCTATTTAGTTTAAGCTTTTAAACAGGAATCAGCCACAAAGTTCACTGCAACTATTTTCATGATCAAAATAATAGTTTGACATTTTTTTTAACATAATCATTACAAGCTAATGCAGGGCTCACTAACATAACATTATCTTAACCTGTGGAGAGGGCGGTCTTTTTAAAAAAGAATTCTCACCTCCTCCACTCCTGTAGCAGAGATAGGGGAACCTCCACACGTTGCCAAGCCCCACAGCAGCGCCAATGCCGGCCAGAGTGAACTCTATCTGCCTGCTCCATGTCGGTCGCGTGAGGTGTTGATCCATGTTCTGCTCCCTGTGTCACCACTGTCGCTCAAACTACAGGGATGGTTGGCTAGAATTCAAGTAGCCCTGCGTGATATAACCTTCCTTTTTATTATCTTTAATGATTAGCTTAGCAAGACAGCCTACAGCAGGCCGTGGCACTGCAGCTCATAAAGGGGGGGAGGTTTGTCTTACTTAACAGGTTTTCATAACAATTATACAATAGGTTGTTTTGAATATGAAATGTATTTTGAAAAGGTTTTCAACACAGTGATTCAGACAGGTGCAAAAGCTGAAATTTTATATTTTCAGAAGTATGTTTTTATCAGTTTCTATCAGTATCTATCTATCTATCTATCTATCTTAACCTGAAATGAAGAATCGTCCTGTTCAAACTCTTCATATCCACATTGAAGCAGGTTCTCATCCACAGAGATTTGCCCTGTTGCAGCGTCATGTTATCACAGAGGCCCAGGGGCCCTGTTCGAAGCTGGGTTTGTGCTTATCGGGGTAAACTGGTAACTTAGTTAGATGAACAGCTAACCTGCTCCACAGCAGGTTAAGTTGGAGATAAGAGATTAAGCTGTATAAAAGCTCCGTCCACAAAGACCTTGTTTAATACTCCTTCCCTATCTTTAAAAAGGTTTATCCTTCGAAGTTAAACATTTATTTGGAAGTGGGGGAAGATAGTTTACAGATTTACCTTACCCCTATCCCCCCCTCTCTCTCTCTGAGACATGGTGCAGAGAAATAGGTCCATATGTTTCTATTGACTAGTAATTGCAAACGTTTCCACCACAGTGTGTCCTCAGAGTCAGTACAGAGAGTGTGTGTTAAACTTCAGCCCACTATAGAGTCTACATCATGTGACTAAGTCAAATGTTTCATCTCTCATCCAAAAGGCTTTTTCAGTTCAGTTTCACAGGTCTTGTTAGTAAAGAGCAGATTCATATCTCGGGGCCCCAAGTTATTTATCTCTTTCCCACACGTGAAGTTCAGCTGGATCGCGAAAGAGATCCTGGTTATGTTGAACTCCCTCTGTAGTACAGACTCCAGGATGGACTAAAACACAATACTGGCATGAAAGAAGGCTGCACTGACCATTAGATTTCACTAAATCCTAAAAACTGGTACTTTGATGGTTCAAGTAGCTATAACTCTTGTCACTGGAGGTGAAAAGACAAATTTTTAACAATAATTGTTTAGTAAGTGGGGAGATTCAGAATTTTCCATTGACAATGCAAACAAATTAAAAAACGTCTACAACGTGTTGTGCATATACCACTATAGTTATATACATACATATATTTAATATATATCATATTACAATATATTTGTCAAATATTATCAAAGTATATATGGGTTAACAATACTTATCTATGGAGCTATAAAGCTCAAGTAAAGATAAACTTACTAAATCTAAACCTTTCTACATTTTTTTTTACAAAAATTGATATAATTCTTATAGACCTAATTGTAGACTTCACCTCTCTGCTCCTCTGTAACATATCCACCAAGTTCTTTAGAAAGCCGAGAATTCTAAATATCTTCACTGAAGACACAGGGAGACCGAGCTGTTTTTTTTAACACTTTAATGATCAGTTTGCAGCACAAGAATGTCCGGAAAGTTTACATGATTTGTTCTTATCCACAAGTTATGTAGTGCAGGTTTCAAGTGGAGTCATCTTGTTTAAACAGACCACATTCCTGTGGGGATAATCTTTACCATGCTTTTTAAATGCGTAACCTTTAAGAAAAGACAACAACAAAAAGCCACACAGCACCTTTTTATAGAGCATGAATAGCATGAATAGAGCACGTTGGATATTGGATATTTATTTATTTCCTGCATCGTCCCATATCATTCATAACAGAACATGTTTATCATTTATTCTCTTGGGGAATGGGGGGATAAACATTATTAGGTGAACGCCCTCAAAATAAACATTTCACAACTTGCAACTCACAACAGAAGGGGCTGCAGGCAGTCATTTATTCATGGGAAGTCATCTTTCTGGATATTAGATGTAAATTCTGATGACACCAGTATCAAACTGCCTCGCTGGACTTTACTAGGTAAGATGGGTGGGTATATTTACTGAAGGAAGCTGGAAAGAAACCAGTATGGGTCAAAGACGAAACACAGCCGACCATGAAAAGAGAAGGCTGCAGCAGTGGGGGAGACAGACACACCTCCAGTCTCCAGTACAGCACTGGGGCTGTGGGATGAGGCAGACATGAGACTGGAGCCTTGTCTCTGCATGGTGGAAATGTCATAATCCACTTCCTGTTATGATGAGTTTTAGCATGACAATTTTGCACCCAATTTATGTTGCAAAACAAACCTCAAACCATCGCCGTCAGCAGCAGATAAAGTGAACTGTTTCTGAGGAGCACCGTCGGTTATCAAACAGCTGCAGACCAGGTCCACTAAACCAACCAACCAGCCAGCCAGATAAAGATAGTGTGTTTTGCTATGTGCTCTACTGAATGCTACTCAAATTGTCTCTGCAAAGAGTAGGAGCCTTAGGGCCTTGTGGGGCGAGCCACCCCCACTCCAGGGTTTATCAGCTGGTTCACCATGCATAAAACATGCATATAGAGACAATTGCAATGCCAGTCTCTCAGGTTTTCGGTTTGGAGTCGCCTCCTACATCAGTGCTTCTTAACCTCTTGCACGTCAAGAATCCCTTAACCGACCGAAATTAAACAGCGTAACCCCAATTTGACAAGTTTTGGGGATTTAAGATGTTTTATTAAAGGACGTGTAGCAGTCGGACATAATGACACGTTATTAAATTATCCTTTTTTAGCCGGAGAGCCCCTGGAACACCTGTGGTGTGGGGATACATCACAGCAACCCATGCGCGTTTCATTGATAACATATGGGACTCATGTTACAGGAACATTACTACTGCTCTCAGGAATAGGGACTGCTTGCGTGAGTGGACATTTAAACAACCACGCCTTTATTTTTATTATGAAATGGTATCCTGCTCTGTGGAGGAGGGGGTCTGATCGGCTGGGTTAAGCGACGGAAAAAAATAGACGGAAGTTTTTTATAGTACCTTCAAAATAAAACACTAAAGGATATTTTAACCAACTGAAGTTTTATGTTGAAAGTGCTAAGCGGAAGCGGGCTGTTGGTTCATTGGTTAACTGGACAAATTCGTCGTACGACTCCATTTTGAAAAAAGAGAAACATCGATAGGGGCGTGGAGCGAGTGTGCTGGAAAAAAGCGTCCACGGTTTGATAAAAAACAGGAGAAATCGAGTTTATTTACTTGAATTGTTTTAGTGTGCGAGCAGTCGGTGTGAATACGAGCTATTTTTCTGTCGATAAAATGGGAAACTGTCATACCGTTGGACCAAACGAAGCCCTTGTAGTTTCAGGTAACGTTTTTTTTTTCTCTCTATACTACGTATTTTCGCTCCATGGGCCCCTGTCTATTACCGGGAACTGACGGGGGTGTAACGGAGAAACCCCAGAAGAATGGCGAAAACATAGTCCTAGCCTTTTATTTCAACAGTATCTCACGTACAAATGGGTTAAAACAGGCGGAATGTACGTGTAATACAACAACAACCCGCTTGTGGTTTGTGTTGAGTGTTGAACCCACCCCCACATGAGCAGGCACAGATTGCCATGTTAACAACTGATTTGTCTGTTAATAACAACGGAGAGACAAACCGCCATGTACACCGCTCCACTCACCTGGTTGTGGGATATGGTTATTCTAAAAAGCTAATCTACATTAATAAAATTAAGAGGGTTAAACTCGTGTTTTAGCACACACATCGCTACCCAGGAATTTTCTTAATCCCAGGGGCCCCTTGAATAAAGACTCGGGGGGCCTCCTCTTTTATGTCAAAGTTTCGCTCACGCAGACTGACACTGGATTTTCCTTCAATCAGAATTCTGTTTTTACATCTGAGGATCTAGTTATTGAGTCAGTCATTTCTGTGTTATCAGGTGACAATAGAAACTAAACTAAACGACATCTTGCTGCTTTCTCCATTGATTTATAATATGGAATGACTATTACGAATACCTGACCTTTAAACACTGTGGGAAAAAAGAAGTTGCGTGTCAGTTTATAAATGTGGTTTGGCACTCCATTGCACAAATGATTGCTAGCACAGCCCCCGTAACGGAATCTGTCACGGTGGTTTCCTGTCTATCCACTTTTGAGAAAACACAAAGCAGAAACCTCGTTGGGATTTTTCCATTGTGTGCAAATGTCAGTCACCACCTAGAGGAACATAGACTGTGACAAAGCATAATTTAGTGGTGAAATTGTGAAATATGTGAAAAAACACCACTTCACTAGTGGGTTGTGTCTATGTGACTTTTCAAGAACCAACACTGCAATCCCAAAAGTGATATGGAAGATGGGTTTTACTTTATCTGCTTGTAAAAAATGTCATTCATTTGCTTGGAGCCCCTCCCCCCACCGTGCACTGCATGCTGTCAGGAATCTCAGCAATGCCAATGGTAGACCAGAACAACTGAGACTAAAGTGGTGTGTAGCTCTGAGTCCATAGCACGTCTGCCTACAACTTTAGTTGGCAATGGCATTTGGCAGGAGCGATTTTAACTTTGATGGTAAAAGCCTGCCCCACCCTCAATCCGTCATTGAAATACCCATTTTAATCTCTGCATTAGATTATATCATAAGAGAATGTACCCAAAACATATCTTTTAATAGTATGCATCCTGCGCATGGTCAGTCCCTGGTCCAACTGTCAAGAAGGAGTCAAGAAGGCAGAGTTAAATCATTCATTTGAAATAATTTCTGTTCATGTTTAAATTTCACAATATTTTTATTTTCTGTCTGTTTTTGATAATATTCCTGTTGATGAGAAAGCTTCTGTGTGTCCTGCTGTAATGTTTGGTTATAGGGGTGTATGTGTTAGTAAAGCTAGCCCAGCTCCCCGCTCCTCCGTCCGTCCGTTTATTTGTGACAGCTGGGAATGTCACACTTAACACTCCTAATCAAGCTATCAGAGCAAGGCCACTGAACATGACTGATATATGTTGCTTAACCTAACATGCATCTCATCAGTAGATATTATCATCTATGAGGAAAAGCGATTGTTTGATTTCTTTCTACTTCAAAGTCGAGCAGAACGTTAAATCCGAGTGGGTCGAGACAGACCAAGCATTTACATTAAAAATAATGCACAAGGGTTACATGCTTCTAAACCTGCTTGGTTTGAGAAAACTAAATACTGTCTGCCTGCCAATGAATGGCAGAGAAGTACTATTATCAAGGATCAAAAGTGGCACCAGAAAGCAGAGATAAGTGACATGCTCCTAATGTGACACCACTGGAACAAACGCTGACTGCGTTAATAGACACCAATATTTCAATATTAACCCGATTGAGACATTACACTGGATAAAACACATCCCTGTAACCTTATTTTACAGTTACTCTAACCTGAGCAAGGTTATACCCGTAACCACCTTATGTACATGTGTGTGTTTTTATCCCATTATAACGTCTGTTGGACTGTTCACAACATTTTGGGAAATTTACACTTGCAGTTACAAATGCTTGACAACACATGACCTGGGAGTAAAGAAGATGGGAAAATAAAAAAAGATTAGTAGCTTTTGCGAAAACTATAAGAAAACACACAAAATGGTTTTAAATAACATTGCACATATAAGTAATTTAGGTGGGTTTTTAAAACTGAATGGCAGAACAACGTTGGATGTAATGGAGATGGGGGACGATATGATCTGAACCCTTGCAGAACCTGGAAAGTGGGTCAGGGTCTCAGTGTAGATGTTTCTTTTTACTCCTACACTACTATGAGCTTGAAATTTAACCTACTGGTCAATTACTGATCAATGTATTGATGTATTATTACAAAAGTATTCCTTCACATGCCCTGTGAATATGAATGCATCATGTGTGAATGTTTTAAATTGACTGCATGCTCAATGTTGTTTTTCAGCTGTTTAAAGTCTTTTATGATTGGCATTTATTTTATTCAAACTATTAAAAACTGAGACTTATCCTGTTGCCATGTGACATCTGTTTCCTCTGTTTTGTTTTAAAGGTGGCTGCTGTGGCTCAGATAATAAGACGTATGTCGTTGGAGGCTGGGCATGGGCCTGGTGGCTCATATCTGACATCCAGAGGTAAGACATGTCTGCTCTAGCTTCAAGTCATAGACATTGTTAGAGTGTCCCTTAGAGCTATGAAGTCTTAAATGGCACAGTGCGCACAATCTCAGTCAGGAAGAGGGTTTCTGCAGCTCTTAACCACAGATTTGAAATAACTAACCCATACCCTACTTTCCACCATTCAGTTACCATGCATTTCTCCGCAAACACTAGGCTAAAATGTAATTTGTGCCTTTGTTGAGAGAGTTAATGCTCTTCAACAGTGGTTGTATTTCCATTTTCTTTCTGAGTTTTTATAAGCATCAGCCTTAGGGCATGTGTCAACTAAACATCAGCACAAGATATTATATAATTTTATTATTTATAAAGGAGAAACATTTTTAAGATATGGGTGACTGGTGATCTTTTTTTTTCTTATTGTCAACAAATCCAATGAAAAGAGCACGCCCACAACAAATTCATCTCTAAAGTACCCGAAACCTGCTATGTGTGTTTCATAGCTCTAAGGGGTAGAGTGGTGGTTCTCCAACCAATAGGTTGGTGGTTCAATCCTGTTCCCCATCTGCATGCCGAAGTCTCCTTGGGCAAGATACTGAATGCCTAAATGTTCCCTCATAGATGTTGAATTCTCGAAATGTAAGTCGCTTTGGATAAGCATCATGACATGTAGTGTAATGTAATCAGGCATTCAGATTTACACTCTCCTGGTTCTGTAAATACACAGTTGTGCAGAAAATGTTTCCTAACAAATGCACTATTTAATTTTGTGACTCGATATTTGCTAAAAACAGAATGGCTTGATATTTCCGTGAGTAGAGGTAATCAATTATTCACTTGAGACCTATTTAAAAAAAAAAAAAAGAAAAGCTTTACTTTTTTTAAATTGGTGGCATAACAGGTTTGAGTGCTGCAGGCAAATGTGAAATTCACAAAACCATTGTAATGTTAATTTTCATTGATCTACATTTTATAAAAATGTGGATGTCCTAATTTTGATTTTATATGCATTTACCCTGTGTGTATTGAGAAGGATGGATGGTTGTTCTCTCGTTCTGGTCCTTATACAGTCAGTCCATTGAGGAATAACAAAGTTAAGGTGACTCAAGATAAACAACATCAATATTAAAAGCTAATGTTAAACAGATATGCAAACACAGCGGCTCCTCAGTGTCTTCTGGTTTTAAATGCAGAACCAACCGGCCAGCTACAGAGTTACCACTGGAAAAATAGGTAGATGATACATAACAGCAAGGTCAGGATTACCTTCTAGTATGTTGAACTACCATCTGATTTACAGACACAGCAAAAAGATAATCAAATGGTAAACAAACTGGAAAGAAGTTGCGTATTTTTCATTTGCCCAAAAAACCCCACCAAATTGAATGTATGTATCACTTTCTCAGAGCCTGTTACCAAAAAAGCAAACCTTTTTGTCTGATTTTTAATCAAGTCTAAATTACAAACAACAATAACACAGAAACTACAGCGGCTGCACTGACCCTTTTTGACTAGCTCTGTGTTTGACCTTTAAGCCTCAGTGAAGCATTAAACTACTTTCTCTAAAATTTGCTATCTTTGATTAGTGACCCAAGTTGCTGATTGAATTTCAGTGAAGCGGATTTTTACAGACTGTGGCCTGTCTTTGAACAGCTTGAAGTGAAATATTTTCATGTCTGACTAATTACACATTTAAACAAAAAGGGTCCAAATGATGTGGCATGGAACACGAGGGCTCTTAGAGCTAATCTCGGATTATTCTGATTTAACAAGCCAAAGATAATATTTGCCAGTAAATTTAGTACACATTTGGAGCCTCCACACAGCGTCATAGTTAAGTCAACATTACATTATAATTTTAACTTGCAAGTTTACTTAAAAACATTAACTGAGAGGCTATCCCGATATTTTTTTGGGGAGAGGTGAAGTGAAATATCAACACTTTCTATTTTAAGTGTAAATATTTTCCACACAAGCCATAATTGGCTGAGGGCTTTTTTTAAACCTAGCTTTTCTCACTAAACCAACTTGAACATTTATGAAAATGACCTAATCAGTGATGATAATCCTTGTCTCTGGCGTGGCTTTTTCTTATTTTTTTCACTGTACTTTTTGCCTGCCCCTTTGTTTCTTCTTTGCTAACCTGCTTAGCTCTGTCTGGTGTCAGTCTCACCTTTTCCTAGCTCTAGTGTGTCTCATTCAGGATACAGATTTCCCATTAAGCTAGTTTAGTTGCTAGGAAACGTAATGGTAGACCTTAACAACCAAATCAACTTGACGCCTGTTTAGATTCTAAAAAACCCATTCAGTGACAAGCTGACCCAAGAAGCCCCTCTTGCCTATTTTTATTTTGTTGATGTTTAGTTTGATCATTATTTCAGATGTTTTCCTGGATGATGAACAGAGAAGAGATGCTCTCGCTTCTCCTCAGAGCAGTAACCATTCAAGCTAAAAGGCCTGTGTGCATAAGCCAGTAGTAGCTGTGCGGCATCGTAAAGACAGGAGGAAGGAGCATAGCTTCCCGCTCATGCTGCAGTAATCATGTTAATGTCCAGGCCTCTGACTCATTGATCCAATTCTTGAGAAGGAAGGGGGAGGTGGAGCTTTTAACCAGAGAGCTTTCTCTCCAACTGTTGCTGCTGTCCCATATCTGTGACACTGACTGAGACAATTCATGTTTTATTATGAAGGGACAGCTCTGGCTGTTTTATCAGCTGTGAAACAGAACCTTACATAAACAATCCAGCCAGTCCAGTATTGAAGCTGGGGGTATGATAGTTTGTAAAGCACATTCCTCGGTAATCTCAATACAAATGTAATCTTGGAGAGTCTCTGGGATCAAGAATCCTGTCAACACTGATCTGAGTTTTTATCTGTGGATCTTGCCCTTTGTCCTAGTTTATTTAAACATCTTTTAACAAGAGGCAAGATTAGCTCAGCTGTACCTTTGACAGCTCTGGCTTTCTGAGACAGGTTGCCAGCAGCGCGTCCAAACATGAAACAACCTTCAAGGCCAAAAAAACAGCCAAAGCACAAGGCCAGGTTGTGTCCTTCACCCCCTCTCTCTTTCTTCTTCCTCTTGACCATGGTTACTGACATTCCTAACAGCTGTTGTTCAACTTACTGTTTTGCCTCTGCTATTCCTGCTGCCTGCCTGCCTACGTAGAATGTCTCTGGAGGTTATGACCATCCTCTGTCGCTGTGAGAATATCGAAACCTCGGAGGGTGTTCCCCTGGATGTGACAGGGGTGGCTCAGGTAATGCATTTCAAAAGACCCTGAAAAAAAACAAGTGGCTAGTGCTCAGGACCAAAGGACGACCCAGGAAAATGGTTCCACTAACAATCTAACGCTGTCTGTCTGTGTGTGTGTTTGTTTTTCTCATCACCATTGCTTTTTCTTCTGCAGTCAAAAGGAGACAATCAACTGTCACAATCTTGGTCTTCACCATAAAGCTGAACTCTTAGTCACCCATGGCAGCAGGGGCACTAAATGGATGCTATCTATATAAATGGCAGTAAAAAGGTTTAGGAAAACCAATGCAAAATGCAGGTTGCATTTTAGAAACAAAAATCTGACACAAACCTAAACTCTACAAGATTTGTCTTGTGGACAGCATCTCATTTTGCTCTCCGCTGTTAGTGATCTGGAGTCCTTGGGTGAATGGTTTCACTTTGTCCTGTTTTTTTCCTTATGTTCTGGCCCTTCCCTTCATTTGCTTTCCCTCCGAACATGTCAATTTTTATTTTATATTTTTCCACATTCTTCACAGGATAACGCTTGAGATTATGACCCTGCAGCCCAAGTGTGAGGATGTAGAGACAGCGGAGGGTGTAGCTATTACTGTCACTGGGGTGGCTCAGGTAAATCACCACTCTTTTCTGAGAATGCCAGTTCAGACTCCACTAACCCTATCACCCATTTCCTTTTTTCTGGCATCTCCCCTTGGCATCACAGCAGAGGTGGTTCTTCATACACGGGAGTCAATTTAAGATGTACACCTGCATTTTGATCTAGGGACATGTAGATTTACACACAGATTTCGAAACGGATTGTTTTCTGCATGATTAATTCTAACATCCCAGCAGAACAACACCTAATTAAACTTACCTGACCACGTTGCACTCAGACTGACATTAGCACTGTGTCAGAAAAACACACACAATCTTATTAATCATGTTATTTTCAGTGGTTCAGTGAACTTTGTCCCAATTTGACAGGAACGGGTTATTTCTAGAGCTGGAAAAATAAACTCTGTTCATTTGACAAATTGTAATGTTGAAGGGAAAATCCACGAGAGAATAAAATTCCTCATACAATTTATCTACTTCACATCTTACAAAGAGTGCTCAAACATTGAAGTTAGAAGCATAAATTAACCTACTTCCTCTGTCTCCGCTCTCTATCCCGGAGATTGAAAGATAGTAAACATCAATTAGACAAGGAGAACTTTTCTATCGTCACTCTATAACAATGTCAGAGAAAGAAAGTAAACACACTACAACTACTGTAATTACATCAGTTTTACATGTCATTGAGCAACATCAGTCATGGATACACAGTCTGGACTTGGATCTTAAGGAAATGTGCTCATGTCTGTAAGAGATTCTAAACTAGTGTAATGAAATGAAAAGAAAATTACCAATCTATGGTGGATTTTCTCTCTGATAACTTGTACGATAAAATACCACTATTTTTCAGCCTTTCCATTTCAAATGATATCCTGTTGTTATATATTTCCCTTTTTTGTCTGCATGTCAGTTTTTCGTTTCTGCGTTTCAAAGCCTGATGTCTCATTATCAGTTCTGTATTTTAGCCACAGTCATGCCGATGTTCCTTTCCTCTGTGTTCTCCTAAATGCATGCTGACAATGAGTCCCCTGTTTGGAGCCAAACAGCCCCTCACTCTCCCACAGTTCACTTCAAAGAGAGGCACATCATGCCTCTGTTCCATTGGTCCAACCTAAGCAACAGCCACTGTGGAGTGTGTCCAATGGCAACAGGGGTTTTGTATCCATCTTAGATTTAAAAGACACCAAAGGTTTAGGATCAGATGGAGGGATCCAGCAGCAAAATGTTAATTGAGGATATTGCTTTTACTTTATTTTGCCATTAAATCATATTCTTCCATGTAACTTTGAGAAGGATTATTTTTTTCTACCAATTTTCAGTAGAATCACATAAATTGAAGGAAAGTCTTCCACCATTAAATTTATTTTCTGGCCTTTGAGGAACAGCACAAAATGAGGAAAAGGTGGTCAAGATTTTCTCTTTCTTATTCAGTCACATTTGTTTTGATCAGTTTTGTTTCTTTAAGGAACTGTGAGATTGGCGGAGTCAGGGAGTAGAGTGGTGTCACGAGTTGGATGATTGGGGTTGTGGGGTAGAAGGTCAGGGAGTGAGGGGCAAGAAAAAACCATAACACAAATCCTAATTCCAGTCACAGCACGGCGCCCCCTGCTGTCTGTCTGAGCTGGCCTTTGATGGTTGTTTGGCTTAGTTGTAGCCTTTTCTCTTTACCAACATTGGAATGATGTTCACCCTCCCTGACATTGTGTTGCCCTCATCCCCGTTATGAGTGCATGTTCGAATTTAAACCATGTGCAGACCTCTCGCCTAAGGACCCAGCTCATTCTCTCTCTTCTTACAGCTCCAGTGGAGTACATCATCCAAGACCCTCTGTCTTAAACACACTTTTTGATTTCCTGATTGTTTAAGTGACCTCTGACTGACTCCCCTTATGTTTATCTTTTAAGCCTCCTGCCATTGCATTGATTTTTTTCCTCCTTTAATTCCTTCAAATTTAAAAGGTTCCTGACTTAATAACAGGACCGGCAGTAGATTTTGTTTTCTCACTGCATTGCCATGAATCCAGCTTTAATGTTGTATTTTCTTCAATGTAATTTTTACTCAGATGTAGATCTTAACCGGAACAATATATTTGCTTTGCTTAAATGCTTTGCTAATATCTTAAGAAAGAATAGGTTTGTCAGATTTATGTCTGCATCCACTGACATTGATCACCAATGTAAAGATTTATAAGAACAAAGATATTAAAAAAGCACTACCCAAAAATATCCTAAAATGAAGTCAAAATGTATTTGTAATTTATCTGGCCATGTAGACTGAGCTCCATGTATCGGCCACTCCTGTTTCTTGAGGCATACTGTCTATATCCAAGATAACAATTACAGTGATCACTGCTGCAGCCTTTCTTCTCCAATACCAGCCATGCAACAGCTGCTTTAATAATGTGTTTGGAGTCATGTTTTCTGGATAATAATTAAAGCAGTTTATCACAGTCTATGATTATATTTGGCATATCAATAGCAGTGATGCACGAAAATAAGTGTAAGGCATTTGCTCTTCAAAACAAACAAGGATTAATGCATTTTATCACTAGAGCATTGTAGACTAATGATCTATTTGTATGTTCTATTATGTTATATATACTTTCAGTTGTTTTCTGTATCTTACTGATGGTGTGTGATAAGTGCTAATGTTGTCATGTTATGTGTGCCACACCTATGCATGCCTGTATTTGTGCTTGTGTTGTGCCTGTGCCTGTGTTTGTGTGTATACAGCTGACGATCTCTGTCCATGTTGGCACTAGGTGAAGGTGATGACAGAGAACGAACTGCTGGGTTATGCCTGCGAACAGTTCCTGGGGAAGTCAGTCGTGGAGATCAAAAGTGTCATCCTGCAGACCCTTGAGGGTCACCTGCGCGCCATCCTGGGTGGGTATCCTCCATTAGCTGCATGGCCTTGCTTGTTTGTGTGGTTGTCTACTACTTGTCTACTAAATGTAGGGGAAGGATGCGTATTGGTCAGGGAAGAATTTATTTAATTTTGGTGCGTTCTCAGTCACTTACAAGTATATATGTTTTTTTTAATCAATTAGCTTTAGTAATCAGAATGAAAAACCTAGATTGAATAAAGTTTTCCTTTAAAACGGCATCAGTTTTACTTGTCCAGGTGAAGGGATACAGAATGGCACTTAAAATATATATATATATACATTTTTTAAATTACACATGTGTCCTGCTGCCGTTTAAGATAAACTTATTATGCAAACAAAATGTTCAACATCATCCACAGAGCAGCTTGGTAGTTAAGTTATTTGTAGAGAATAACAAAGTGATAATTTTCCATACATCCAGTTCAACCTGGTATGCACGTCCTGAGTGATTTGATCACAAGTGGACAGAGGTAACTACAGGTCTGATCACACCCAAATTCGTAAAGTCTTTCATCATAGCTGTGTGCATTGATTCAGTCAGTCTCGACTGACAGCACATGCTCAACACACACTGACATTAGAGCCGGTTAAAGTTAAAAAAACTAAAACAAAAAAAGAACAATGTAAGGAGATTACTATGACCAAATTACTTAAAGGAACATTTGTACACAAACGATTCTGTCCTACGCTTTTTGGTCTGATCAGGGCCTATATGACAATGTCATGGTTGTCATTTTTCTCTCATGACATACACAGGATCTTATCCAGTGTCCTCCCTTTGACTTAGATGAAAGTGATGGGAGAAGGAACAGTTGGGACTGGAAGGCACTAACAAATATTTCCGTCTTTTAGGTACCCTAACTGTTGAGCAGATTTACCAAGACAGAGACAGATTTGCCACCCTTGTGCGAGAGGTGGCATCACCTGATGTCGGCCGTATGGGCATCGAGATCCTCAGCTTCACCATCAAGGTATGAGAATTACAAAGATTAAGTTTGCTTCATTATATATTTATCACTGAAATATACCTGTTTCCAGTTTCCATGTAAATTATAAGAGTTTAAACTATACCATATCTCCACATGTAATCATCTCCCTGACAGGATGTGTATGATAAAGTGGAGTACCTGAGCTCCCTGGGTAAATCTCAGACAGCTGCAGTACAGAGGGATGCAGACATCGGAGTGGCAGAGGCTGAGAGAGACGCTGGCATCAGGGTAAGACAAGCTTTTAGAGGAAAGTCAAACTACAAACAGGAGCAATTAAAGAACATAATTTCTCTCTCTTGCAGAGATTTAATAGCTATCACATTAGCAAACCAACAAATTGCTCTGAATCTGTCGCCCTGTCATCACTGTGTGCACACTGTCTTTTACAGGAAGCTGAGTGCAAGAAGGAGATGATGGATGTTAAGTTCTTAGCTGACACAAAAATGGCCGACTCCAAAAGAGAGCTGGAAATGCAGAAAGCTTCCTTTAACCAGGAAGTGAACACAAAGGTAATAGATAGGTCTGAATATCCTCTAGCGTCCATCATCAAACATGACAGTAGCGTATTAGTAAAACCTCCTGCCTCTTCTAGAAAGCAGAGGCACAGCTGGCATATGAGCTGCAGGCAGCCAAAGAGCAGCAGAAGATCCGTTTGGAGGAGATAGAGATCGAGGTGGTGCAGAGGAAGAAGCTGATCACGATTGAGGAGAAGGAGATCGAAAGAACTGAGAAGGAACTCATCGGCACTGTAAAGAGACCAGCTGAGGCTGAAGCCTACAGGATGCAGACGATTGCAGAGGGACATAAGTGAGTGGAGATCCACACAGTTAGCCCTTCTCAGTACATTCCACAGAAAATCACCCATTATCCATTTACTCGCAATGTAAGATGAAGATGTCAAGAGAGTGACAATGGTGTCGGGATGCCGTCAACACTGTGATCTCTGCAGCAGAACTCATATTTCTTCCTGCCTCTTGTCCACTGCATCCGGCTGCTCCAACTCTCATCTGAATAATGCAGAGGATTTGTTGCTGTTGTGAACTCGTCTGTGCAGACAATCTCCTGCTGCGTTGTGCGTTATCTAGGTTGTCTAGCAATGAGCTACGACTCCGTTAACAGAACACACACCTTTCGACAGAAATGTGATAAGATAGATGCTTCTAGCCTCCATTGTCCTGACTGCCAAGACCACGGACGTGGCGGCTGGTTCAGTCATCTGGGACTAAATTGTGAGACATGCAGCAAGTCTTCTTAATGCTTTTAGTTTAAATAGAAACCTATGTGAAGTTTTTATGGTCAAAAATGTATACCAGACTAATGATAATTTGTTGACTAATATAACAAATTAGCACACACCACATATAACAGAATTCAACTGTCTGCTAACATAAGTAAAGAACAGTAATTCCTTATGACGCTTCTCTCATCCCCCTCCAGGATAAAGAAGGTGCTCACGGCGCAGGCTGAGGCTGAGAAGATCCGCTGCATCGGTGAGGCCGAGGCCGCCTCCATTGAAGCGATTGGAAAAGCAGAGGCTGAGAAGATGAGGTTGAAAGCTGAGGCTTATCTGCAGTATGGAGATGCTGCTAAAACTGCTCTGGTCCTGGAGGCTCTGCCCAAGGTCTGTGTTGTACATGTACATGTAGCCACCGCTGGCCCTAGAGCAAATATCCAATATGTGGGAAGTTTGGTTTATTATACATTGTCCTCCCCACCAGAGGATTGGCACCAAAGTAATCTATGAACAGCTTATTCTAAATTAAACAGAAAGTGTGATATCTTGTGTGAAAGTGTGAAATATTTTCTTAGACTAACATATCTTGTGAAAGTGTGAAACATTTCCTAATGTTTCCTTAACATGCTTGGCCGTGTATGTTTATCACTGTAGATAAACATACATGCTGTTACATATGCCTTATGTGCAAATTGTCTCACATTTATGTTCAGCCCTAACAATGTGTTTATGCAAACTAGTGCACCAGTTAAAATCCGTCAGAGATGTCTTCAGTACCAATATATGAGTCGCACTCAGTTATGGTCAATCCTCAGATGTACGGATGATGTGCGTTTTTTTACCATTGAATTAACAAACATAATTACTGTCATTTTTCTATCAGATTGCCAGTAAAGTGGCTGCACCTCTTGCTAGGACCAAAGAGATTGTCATCCTGAGTGGAGAGGGAAGCCGTGTGACGGGAGAGGTGAACCGTTTATTAGCTGAACTCCCTGTCTCCGTCAACGCCCTCACTGGAGTGGATCTCTCTAAGGTGAGACTGAAATTGATCTGCGCAGTTAGTTAATGTATATCATCAGAACCCTCGACCTTGAAATTGTTGTTATTAATCTTAACATAATTTTGGTTAATTAATCGTAACATTTAATTATGAGTTGCGGCTGCATCTGAATTTAGTCAACACATGGTGATTCTGCTGAAATGTGTTAATGCCCCGCCCTGGTTAGCTATTATTGACCATGAGAGGGCGCTTGCTCCTCAAAAATCCCTTGCAGTACTTTACTAGAGCTATGTAATGAAAGATGAGTTTAAAAATCATCATACTTTTTTTAACTTTGCAGAAATCACCTGCATTTTCTTCAGAAAAATTTAAATATTTCAGATTTCATTCCGAAATGGAGGAAGTACTGTGACAGATAATACACAGGGTTTCTGTACTCAAAAAAATGTCATGTAAAAAATATTATGTTCTAGGTCTGCTGTTAGTTCTCAATTATGTTAACGTTATTTTAATGCAACCTCCATTAAATTTAAAATTATGTCTTTAGGATAATTCTTTTAGTGGCATGTTTAGTTTGCAATGTCACCATGTGGTGTAGTTCTTTCTCAGTGACCCAGACGCTGTTATGAAACTACAATCAAAGACCAACATGGAACTGATAACTGACCCATATCAGATTTTATAATAGTAAACTGAACAAAGGCTTTAAATTTCATTCATTATGGTCTTAAAAAGTTTTTAAAAAGACTAAAGTTTAGCTTGTTGAAATTTGCTGGAACCCTGATTAAAATATATAGCTGTGGTTTATGAATATGTGACAGCACAGACTAGACTCGACAGACATCTTCATCAATCTCTGTTAAAACTAACGAATCCCTCTCTCCTCAGATCCCTTTGCTGCAGCAGATGATCAGCCAACAGTGCTAATCGGCCATCTGATGAATCAGGCCAGAGACTAATTTCTCTGAATCCTTCAACATATATCTGCCTCAAGCATGATAACTGATTTTCACGAGTTTGACCCCCTTATGCAACTGCCTTTGACCAGAACTTCTTGACACCAACCAAGACAGTTCATGCATTTTCGATTTTCTGAAGGAAATTAAGCTGGGGCCTTACTTCCAAAGGACCAGACCGGTCGGTTCTCCTGTTGTTTTTAAGTTCCTGTTTTTTAACACTATGATTTTTTTTTTTCACACTGCACTAGTTAGCCAGGATTATATGCTGCAGTTCTGTTCAGTACTACCAGTCATCCAAAGTAGAGTTGGTCCTTTTTAATCTGGTAGCATTCAATGTCATTTACAGTAGGTGCTGTAAAGAGTCTAAACTTAAGTCCACAGAGGCCAAACACCAGCTGTAACACCTGTCAACATGTTGACGTTCACACCCAATGAGTACGCATTAGTTTTAACTGTATTGTTAGATGATTAAGTACATCAACATCTGCCAAAGTGCTCAGAACAACCTCTGAAGTAGTTCTTGCAACAATACTCCAGGACCACAGTTTGCCATTATGGATGTTTGACTCCACTCCTGATTTCTCTCTCTAGTTCGCGTCAGTTATGACAATTTGGTTGTGTGCTCCAGAGTCTTCATCATACTGGGATTTATCTGATGCTCAGTTGATAAAGTTGTTTTCAGTTGACTGAGCACCGTGTGGAATCTGAACCTTTTACTTTTAAAACAGTTTCCTATAGTTTTATAGTTTACCTCTAACTCAGAGTGTTGGAAAACCAAACCGCTTTTACATACAAATTTATAGTAGATCAGATTATCAGATTTATTTGTAAGATAACCCTGACCTCGTGGTATATCATCATGTTTCCCGTCTTCTCGTTCTGATGTGCAGTGCCTGTTCATCACTCAAGTGCCCAAACCTTTAGGAAAGTGGTTTGGCTTTAGTTGGATTTTTTGTCCAAGTGTATCCACTGTGTCATACAGATAGGAGATGTTTAAGTGTCGCTCACAGTTCTCATATCATCTGCTTATACTAACAAGTGTTTACTTTTCACCTTTGTCGCGTTTGGACACAAAGGCAGATTTAGACGCTAACACAAAGCCATACTTAAAAAAAAGATTAGCCTTAATGGAGACCCTGGATGCCTGCCAGGCTTACTGAACATTTCCCTTTTACCTCGAGTAGCACATGGTGGATGCAGGGTCTTTGCTTTAACTCATTTGTTACTCCTCTCTCCTCCACCCGAAATTAATCGTCAGTCCTACTCACCTGTGGTTGTGTGTTTCTCAGATGTCATTTGAAATTTTACAGATTGTGTGCATATTTTGTAGCTATGAAGAGAAATGCCCACACTAAAATGTTCTATGGCAGAACAGTGATAGTGACCTCTGACCCCTGCAACCACATCCCATGTGTGACGTGAAAGCAGCTGGAGTCAGTGAGAAGATGAAAGAGGAAGCATGTGATCAGTTGGTAAACACTGTACATAGTGTTTGTTTGAGTGGACTAGCATAGATGGACGAATTGAGCAAATGGACGTTAGAGCAACACTGACCTCATTGTGTAAATTCAGGTGAAGACTGAACTTTTTATTTGGTGAGGAGTTCATTAAATCAGCCTCAATATTAAAATCTGATTTTAATGTTTTGACTTATCAATTTAAAGTTTCTCAATATCTGGTTAAAGATGACAGCAATTTTTTAGTGTCATGATAGCAAACTTCCGATCTTAACCCATTTTAACTGAATGAGCCTTTTTGTTGTTGCCTGTTACATACCTAAACTTCTTTTTTTTTCCTTGTTTTACCGCGCTACCTAACCCATGAACACAGTTGGGTACCGCCACCCCCCTTTTTTTTTTCACACTTTTTGTCTGTTAAATCACATTGTGAATGTCCATTAACCACTTGTTAGAGTCTGTGACCTGTACATATTTTTGTTTCAGTGACTATTATAAAGTTATTACCATAATCACATCATTCTCTTATTTCCCTGAAATAAACACATAACTTGTGGGTTCTCTGGTCTGTGCAAATTTCATCTCCTTGTTGAAGTTGAAACTAATTTTCTAACGTGGTTTCTGCTGCATCTATTTTCTATGCTCTAAATGTGAGTGAAACATTGCCTGGCTTTTTGAAAACTAATGAGATAAATCACCAAGTTTCCTCAGCATAACAAGAAACGGCCAGTATTTTTCAAAGATGTGATTATTAGAAAAGCTAATGTCAGTCATTATTCACTGTAACCTGACACTGCCCTGGTTCTTTTCCACTCTGTGATGGTTCGCCGCAGCCAGGCAGTCTCCAGTGTGTCACTTCACTGGTGCGGCTGTGGTTGAGAGAGACTCACACCAATGCTACTTTACAGTCAGCTGCACTGTAGATGATTGACAGATCTCCTCCTCGATGCGACACCAACATGAAACCTTCACACACCCGGTTGAACGGCAGCACCGCTTTCTAGTAGCTCACTACAGTGGCTCGTCCGGAATAAAAAACCTCAATGTTATATCTTGCAATGTTACTCGTGAGAAGCAGATACACAGTGCCTTTGTTGAATAGTATCACTGATACTTTAATGTGCAGTTTGCTAACTATCAATCAAACATGGGGGATGTTCTATCAGGAATTTACTGCAGGACATAGACTTACTTTTAGAATATGTGAAATTTATACATATATAGCTTTCAACTGTGAGTTGTTCTCTTCTATTTTTCTTTTCTTTAACATTCAGTACAAGGGAACATACACGCAGTACATATGCATATATACATATATATATATAGTTATATGATAAATCTAAATGTAGCAGAAAGTAGCTTTTGACAGCTGTCCCTGTACAACCTGTACATGTTGAACGATGACTTCTCGTTCATGATGCCTTTCTACTGTGTTCCGTTAAGATCCACTCTTTTTCATCTGCATTGTTTTTAACCAGGATCACGGCAACTTCTTGTTTCTCCAAGTTGCATTTGAGAAGCGAATGTGTGGTAAAGACCAAAACTTCCAGATCTCCACCACAACTCTGCATCTGTCCTGCTTTTTATCTTAGAAATAATATGTAGTCTCCATTAACCTATACTGTGTTTCTCTTGTAAAACTGACCCAGCATGGCTTGTGTTCATGTTTTTCTGTGTTGTGTGTAGCCCCGCAATAAAAAGCTATACCACCTGCTGTCTGCCTCACTGTCGTTGTTACACTACTCCATTAGGAAGGCTTGATTTGGCTTCTCAAACCTTGTCAACCATCTCATCCGCCTCCACGTGAGGAGTTACATTACAATATATATTTGACATGTCAAACCCTAATTATAGCAAATGGTTCTCATGCAAAACGAGTTTAAGAGGACAACATCACACACAGTGTAGCTGACTATATATTTGGAGGTTTAATCATATGAGGATAAGCACCACTTTGTGTGTTTGTGTGTGTGTTGGCAACATGACAGGGCTGCAGATGAAGGCAGAGACTCAGAAAAGCTGCAGACGTGTGTCCTCTGGTCGTTGACCTCCACTCGGCTGGAGACTCACTATGAGAGGTCAGAGGTCTGCATGCTGGTGAAGCAATTCTGGTGAAGCAGTGAAAACAATCTTCAAAATGTTCCTATGTTTAAATCACAGAAACTTCTATGACTTATATAATAGTTTCTATGTGAATAAATAAATATCTGAATTGATGCTGCATCCTCATCCCGTCACCATTGTGTTATTAGATATTAAGAAGATATCTTAGATCTTCCTCTCAGCTGTAGAAGCAGAACTGTTCCTAAATGCAACCATCATTTCTTACTTGTATCATGAGTTGTACAACCTGTACGTCTGTTGGTTTTCTGTGCACGAGCAGGATCTCAAAATGTTAGAAAGAAAACCCTGACATGTCTGGACAGTGAGACTTAAACACATGAAGTGTGTCGTCATCATCTGTCCTTCACCACATGGTCTCTCTTACAGGCCCCTCGTATGTTTCATCCGATGTCCATTCACTCTGTGTCACTTACATCCTTGTGATTTGTCATCACAGCTCACATGGTTAATGTGTTAACATCACTATTTTTCAAAGTTTCAAACTATTTCCAGTTGCATTTGATCAACTCTGCAGTTCTTGGTTGGTTCCATATTATTGGTGTCTGATTGCAACTTGTAAGTGAGAAATGCAAAATGTGCTTTGAATTTGAATAGTGGATGTTATTATTATATCATTTCAATAATCCTTTCTGGTCCACACTATTTATCTGTTGTATCTGATGACTGATTCCTAACCCATCTTACTGTGCTGTGCATGGGGGACATGACTGGACAGAAACTGACCCAGAGACAGTTCATGCTCAACCTGAAGAGGGCGTCACAGTCACCTCACAAAGACTGATACTCAGTGAACCATAAAACACTACTACTGATGTGTGGTGTCATGTCTGTTGGTGTTGGAGGTATTATTGTTCTCCGTCTGATAACTGCTGTGTTGCATATGATGAATTTCCAGAGCTATTATCTCTCTCTCTCTCTCTCTCTCTCTCTCTCTCTCTCTCTCTCTCTCTCTCTCTCTCTCTCTCTCTCTCTCTCTCTCTCTCTCCTCAGTCGTTTGTTTGATTGTTTGTTGGTTCATTGGTTAGTTTGTTAGCAGGAGTACACAAAAACTACTGAAATGATTTCCATGAAACTTGGTGAAAGGATGTGGTTTGGGTCAGGAAAGAACCAGCAACATTTTAAAGAAATAAATGTGAAATGAGGTTTTTTATTTAACATCCTGGTGCATACACGTACACAACCTTCAGAGACTTGGCAGCTGTTGTGCCAGTTAATACAAACTCATGTGCAGCCATGTTTGTAGTTCTCCCACAGGACACAATCTAAATTCTAATAAAAATAAATGATGTGGTTCAAATTACGCCCAGCCAGATGTTTCATACTTCTACAACCGTGGTATGAACACTCATTTAATGGCAGATGGATGAACAGTAAAAGGTTTGAATAGAAGAGGAAAGATGTCTCTTCCGACTGATGCTGCCTCAGAGGAAGAGCATTAGGTCTCTTAATTAGTCGGATTCTATAAAATATATTTATACATAGTTCTGTTGCTCTGTAAAACTTCTGTTGTATAAGAAGATTATAGGACAAGATGTTGAATATCCCTTGTACGTTTGAAGATGTTCTGCACACTTTAGGTTAACATCTACCAGTAGGTGTTGGCAGGTGTCAGTGGCGACCAACGGATGTTAGGGACATAACTTTGCACCCTAGCGTCATTAAGTGTTTTGGGCTTGTAATCAATGATACAGGCCGGACTTAAGAGATCACCGAGGCTAAAGGTAAATCCGACTACTGGCTTGTGTGGCAGTACTAAAGCCATGTGGCCGCTCAGTAGATCAGACATCATTACATCTTTGCCTTTTTTTTAACTAAACACTTCCCAAGATGGAGAATATCCCTTGTACCTTCCACACACTAATTAATGGCTACCACCAGTTGATGTTATAGGATGTTGGTGACGGCCAGCGGATGTTAGGGACTCATCTTGCTGCCTCTTCCTGACACCGGATTTCCAGGACTACCAATTTTTTCTGTGCTCTGAAGGAGTTGCTTTGTTCCACAGGGGTCTACTCTGACCTGGGCCTAAACCTCCTCTTCCCTGTTGAACGATGCCCACAATGTCAGAACGCTGGTAGTGCTGCTTTTTGCTTGTCTCTGGACTGAGAGGGTCATCTCCAGCCTTGTCTGGTGCATTTAAACTCCTCTACATGACTCGTGTAAAGCAGCTATAGGATGCCGTGTCCATACAGGCTTGTGTCGCTCAGACATCTTGGGACTCCTGACCACGTTCTCACATCGGAGCTGATCGTTCTCTCCGTGTTCTCAGCTTTTGCGATAGGAACGTCAACTATTGTAAGAGGCCACATCGGTCGCAGTAGCAGGCCAAACTGTAAGTCTGTACAAAACTTATCTTTGAACGCAAGTGGACATTTTTTGAAGAAGCTGAAGCGTTTGTTCTGCAGATAACAAGTTGGAGGGCAACCAAACCACCCAGATAGACCCACCTTCATCTTTATCTGTGTCTACAGGAGGACCTCTCTCACCCCAACCAGACCCCACCCCCTGACCAGGGAGAGGCTCACCATGGCAACTGCAGTGTCCCACCTCACCCCGGCCCTCCTGAAGATCATGTCACTGTTTTGCTTAACGACATCCATTCCTTAAGATAGATACTGTGTGAGGAAGGAAAATATTAAAATAGTGTTGTCAAAATTAAATTTCATATCTTTAGCCCTTCATGTATACATGTGTAAATATCATAAATTAGCAGTCAATATTGAGCGGAACTCTCTGCTATGCTTTTAAAGACATTTTCGGGTTTAAATTTAGGGAATCCAGTTCTTAAGGAAAAAAAAAAAAGGAATACATAAAAAATACAATGTAAGACTCTTCATAAAGTCTGTTCTTAATGGCTGTAGACAAACCATCAGGGATTAAAAAGATAAAACCACAGCCTCTAACCTGCTTTATCACAGCCCAGCTGCAATTTGACATGCATCGTTTCTGTATATGTGTGACACATATAATAAAACAGTAGATCCCTCCTCGGCATACCCTGGAATCTTTCTGGGCACATAAGAAATCCTCATAATGTAATATGTCAGATAACATGTCATCAGTTGACATATTGCAGTATTAAATTCCAATCCATGAAAGCATCGCGCATTAATCCAAGGGGATGTGACACTCAGAGGATGGCGAACCTTCGATTTATGATGACGGTGTGAGATAAAGCTCAGAGAGTTTTTTTTAATAGACAGGAGAGAAGACATGTTTTGGTTTACTGCTGAGTTCTTTTAAATACTGTGTAAAGGTCAAAACTCCCAACAGAAGTCTGTGAAGTGGCTTTGGACAGGAACAATTGGGCTAAATAAGAAACTGCTTACTCAACTTGAGTGGGAAAAGATACAAACCACTGTAAATGGAAAATGAGTGAACTTTTCCTATGAAATTCATTAATACTAATATTACTGATAAATAATACCATTAATAAAATGTTTCAAGAAAAAGCTGTGAGTCCATCTGGATGTTATATGGGCGTGGACCATCAGTGGACAGAGGCAGTCAGGTTTGGACCAGATAAGAGAAAAGGTTCAGCCTGTGAAGTCTGGTCCACCCCAGATGTCATCACGGTATGCTAATGAGCCAGGGGGCCTTTAAGTGCAGGGCCCCGGCCCCACAGGAGAACAGTTAGGAGTTTGTGAACCTGACGTGGACGAGACGCAGCTTTAAAACATGCGGAGAAAAGTGTCAGTGAGCAACAGAAGATGCAACAATAGGTGAGTACACAACAGAGAGGACGCTAAGGCCGTGTAATGATACACTTTAATTAAAACAGTGGTTTCCTTCAGTATATAAATACATGTCAAGTTCATTTAATAGCTTCTTTACCAGTATTTCGAACATATTATTTCCATCGATTGACGTTCTCCTCCTTCGTCTCACAGACTGCAACGATAACATGCTGCTAACGCCTCTGTCTTGTGCCCTGGACAGGATATCATCTTATACTGTAAGTTTGTTATAGAGACACTACAGTATAGATGATGTACTATCCAGGGTTTCATTCCCGCTCTGGATCCTATCAGCACGCACTCAGGCTCAACTGACTGCCGGCTGCACCGCCCTACAGAGGAGGGCCGTCAAACCGTTACCATTACTGAGTTTAAGTAATCGTAAGGGTTCCATGGCCCTCGCTCAATGACATCAGGACCAAGCAGGAGACGGCCGTGATGGACGTGTTATTAATGAGCTTCTGATGCCATTCTTAGACGTACTTGTGGATGCATGTGAAATAAAGATTATATGTCAACCTCTTTGTTTTGTTTAAGTCACATCGAAAGCAGGGTATCAGCATTCCAAACATCTTGCGTTTGCAGATTCGCTTTAATGTGCCAGCGAAATCAATCATGATGTTTTCCAGCAGCAGTTGGGTTGTCTAAGTGGCGATCTCTGCTGCGCAGCCGGCTTGTCTAATCACTGGGAAGCAGCCATTGCTGAAGGAGCTGGAGGGGTTGACACAGCTTCTGTGAGACATTCAAGGCCTCTCCCCCCCCTCCTCCCTTCGCCCTCGCTTTAGGCCACTGGCTGGTTATTCATCAAGATGCGCCGGATAGCGTTACTGTCGAGTTAACTCACAGGCAGCAGGAATGAATCTAATCACCATTATCTGACCCATTTTAGCATCAGGTTAGTGCTCCATTTTGCCATCCATTAGGGAGACAATTCAGCCCTCAGGGGGAGTGCTGGGCTTTATAAGAGCCCCCCAAAAAAAATCAGGCGGAGGGAGAGGGGGCAGGGAGAAAAAAAAGAAAGGAGAAGCAGAACAAAAAGTGATAGTCAGAGGGATGGATTGCCACACTTCAAAGCCAAGTGGAGAGGGCTAAAGTAATGTGGGAGTGCGGGGAACAGGGGTGGATGGTACATCAGGGACATCCGAGTGAACACCAACTGCGCAGGTCACACTTCAGTTTATCTACAGGCCGTGTTCGCACGTGGCGCCCGCACTGAGAGCCAAAGATAAACCATCAGCCTTTTCACACCTCGCCAAATCTGCTCGGTCGTAAAGGCACCGCCGAACTCGAGTCAAAACATCCGTCTGATGAGTCTTCGTTGTGTTTGTTACCTAAGATATATCAGCAATAAATAAATGTCTATAATTCATTACACTTTGTCGCTTTCATTAGCTGCTTTTCATTAACATGTTTTCTCCATTTCCCTGATGCATCACATGGCCTCAAGGTCCCTCAAATGGCCTTGTTTGGGGACATTTGTCACATGTCACCCCCATCTCTCTTTCCCTGTATCTTCGACTGTCATCTATCATGCAAAAACATAAAATAACCTCCAGAAAATATAAAAAATATTTTTAACAAAAGTTTATTTTACAACAATAAGGGTTTTATCACATTGTTTTAAGATTATTGGTTTAATCTTGAATAAATAGGATTTATACGACTGCCTGACAGAATGTTTCTGATGCAAACGGCAAACTGTTGTGTATAATTTATTTTCCTTAAAGACTCAAATTCAGTGGGAGCTCTGGGCTTTGGATACAGTTTTTGCTGTCCCATGACTCCACCTCAGACTCAAACAGGATTTTATCCTTCGCTTGAATCATAACTTCGGTCCTTTGTGGAGAAATCCAGCCTGATCCGTCCCCACCTCTTCATCTCTTTAGGATTTCACCACTTAAAGTCACTTCCATCCTCTTCACTTGCTCAGCTTGACTGAGAGCTTCAGCCTCACATCCCTCAGGTAGACCTGGCTCAGGTCCGCGCCCGCCTCTCGGGCGATCCGTGCTACCATCTGGCCAGCTGGGCCGATCACCATTGACTACAGACACAAGACATAGAGCACCAGTGAATGAACAGGGTCATTGGTTGTATTTTACTGCAGGAAGAACATTTGAAAAACATATTTTGGGATTTAAAAGGTTGGAAATGTTATAAATACAGTATACATATGTTTTACTAAATTCAAGCTTAAGATTATGTAATGCATCCATATTTAAGGATGATGTCAAGCACCATGTCACCACAAACTACATTATAAAAGCCGCAAAATATTAACTGTATTCATCCAAACTGCATTCAAAGACTAAAATCTCCATTTAAATGTTCCATCTCCTCAGAGAAAACCGAAGAAAAAAGTTTGTACAAGGAACTATTGATGAAGCAGATGAGATTTGATTCCTGTGGTCGGTCATCCCCCTGACTTCTAAAACTGTTTACACCTCTGGGGTTATTCCTCTGTTGAGTGGAAAAGCTGTAGAATGGTGCAGGCCTGACTCACTCACTCTCAGAGGTCGCTGGCCTTGAAACATTTCAGTGGCACAGATGTAGCTTCAAATATTCTTTGTCATCAAATATGGATGGTTAAGAAAAGCTGCTCAAATATTTACTAGTTTAAAACACAAAGACAGAAGAACCTCAAGGTATGTGAAAGGGGGGGGCAGCAAATAAATACCAGAAGCTTCACATGTCTTTTTCCAACTTCTCAGCCAACTTGAATTTCAACCAGCGAGGCTGTTTTCATTTGCAGATTTGCTGTCTGTTAACAAGATCACGCAAAAACGATCTGAATCCATTTTCTTTAATCTTTCTGGAAGGATGAGGTATAGGCTACAGTTGTTTATTTTGACACAGATCCGGACCAAGGGATGGATTCAGGATTGTTTTTACTTTCTTTAACATTGCGAGTTGAGTATTTTTTTTTACATTTTCAGTAATTTCCCATGAATCATTGATCTTGATGAAAGAATCAGGCACTTTTGTGAATTTTGAGGCAGCTTGATTGATTTAAGGGGATTTTGAGCCTTGACAGAGGTATGTGCTCTACTTGGTGCCATTCTGGTTTGTGCTGCATTCACAGTACATCTGATGTGAACAAAAGAACTTCTGAAGAAAGGAAATCATTTATTTGTTAGTTCTGACTTTGATAATAAGGGGCTTCATGTAAACTTTTGCAGGATCTCTTGTTTGACATGGGCACTAAGGCAAAACAGCGATGAAAACCTGAATTTGAATTTTAAACATAGATTTTTGAATGTGTGAACAATGTGTGTCTTTCTGTTGTTTCTTCCAATACGAAAAAATGCTAAATTGACCCACATTAAATATTAAATAGATGGATTAACCCCCGAGTAAAAGTGGAGTGTTTCAGCAGCCGAACCTCATAAAAAACTTAAATGACCACCCTGCAGTCGTACGCCTACGCCAACCAGGGCAGTTTCAGTTTACAAGAGTCAGATTTGAGATGACAAGAGGCCGAAACAATTTTTTGTGAGGCCACCGTGACCTTGACCACTCAAATCCAATCAGTTTATAGGGTGTAAGGAAACATTTGTGCCAAATTTGAAAGGATTCTCCCAAGGTCTTCTTAAGATAACCCATTCACTAGGCAAATAAGGTGGTTTGTTAGTTCACTGTGGCTTGGACCTTTGACCTCTAAACTCCAATCAATTAGTTTTCAATTCGCGATAAAACAAGAGTTAATGTACTTACCATGTGAGATTCTTTCTTGGCATAAAGTTTCACTGAAATTTCCAGTTCACCATTTTCACCATCGTACCAGAGCTCAATAGCCTGAAAACAAAAACAGCCCAATATTAGCAATGTATCCGTGTCTCGGGTGTCAAAAGGGCAGTGTGGGTCTTGGCCGAGATATGCGCTTTCATTCATTTGAATTTTTGTGTTTATTTGTCAGAAAACATTTTGTTCACTAATAACATCTACAACGGTCTGACTTGGTGGTGTGATGCAGGAGTGCAAGCAAGCAAAGGCAATAAATACACACCAACATGATAAGCAACATCATTGACAAAATGACCATAGTGCATATGAAAAGCAGGAGTGAAGCAGGTGGGTGTTGGGTTCAATAGCTGCATCAATGCTCATGTCAGCATGTAGAGTGAAAGTGAGTACTTTAAATAGGCCTCAGAATCCGAGCAGTGGGATGTAATAGGTGTTGTCACTTTGCGGTCAGCTCATTATCACATGTGCTGTGGAGAGTCCCTGCAGAATTACACACCTGTGTCATTGAATAAGGCACTTCCTGCGGCAGATACTCCAGAAGCTTCTCTCTGATGATGTTGGTGCAAACTTCCTCAGGACTCTGATCCGTCAGGACCTCACTGTGGTACTGCCACGACCCTGGCTTGGCGGCGACCATGAAGTAGCTCTAAAAGGATGAAATAAAAGCACGGCAGACGAAATGTCATTCTTCAATGTAAGAACGCAAATGTGAACAATTCTGCAGTTTAGGAACGCATCATGAATCTGACATGGTTTTCTTTGAAAAATTTCTCAAGAACAAATCGAAGAGAATTCTTACAAAGATATTGGTGAATTAGGCCCACTGCAAATGACCTAATGCTTAATTAAAGCTACTGTCCCTGTTTGTGCTTGTAAACTAAAAATGACAAACATGTACAAAGGTATTGTTTTGAAATCATGCAAGGGTAAAAAGTAAATTTGGTTTAATTGTGACATTTAAGTATTCAGTTTGTGTTCTTCTTGTCATTTTGAGATTTTTAACATTTATCTTGAATGTTTGCTATAGGTTTATATGCTTATATCCAATATAATCTAGTGCAGAGTTGACAAGGTTAATGTTGTGTTCACATCCATAACGGTGGAAATTTCACCTGAAACGCACCACATCACCATTGCATTGACTTTGTATGTAATCTTGAAGCACGGGAGAAATGTTCAGAGCTTTGCATTTCTTTTTAGGACAATTGACCACTGTGAGCACGAATCAGATTCTTGCAAAAAATAAATTCTGACTCTCCCAAACCTGAAACATCTTGCTGTGGGTAATATCACTTCCATTTGAGATCAGACACATAGCCAAAGAGAAGCAGTGCCAGCCAGCACAATAATCATGTATAATGGCTCTGAAGGATGTAATATAGGCTTCACATCTAATCCGTACCTTCAGTGTCTCCACGTCCTCTTTGTCCAAAGAAGACAGCATGAAGACATCTTTGAAGTGAGGCCAGCCCTGCTGGCTCCTCAGCGCCTTGAGCTGCTCTTTGTTCAGTGTAGACTTTGGCTCACTGCTACCCTCGAGCCCTGCGATGTCCTCGTCAAGCGACAACTCTGAATCCCTCTCTGGCCTCTTTTCAGCCAATGGAGGCTTGATCACCGGCCTGACCCGCATTCTGCGTCCATTCACCACTCCGCATGTCAACTCTACTGTGCTCTCAAGCAGCTTGTCCTTCAATTTCACCAGGTCCACCTGAGAGAGAGAAGAGCATTAGTGAAGACACCTCAGATAGTGTGTCTCAATAGTTATTATAGTTAATAATTTTGAGACACAGACTTATACATTGTTTGGGGTCTTTTCATGGAATTTGTTGACAATCACTAAATATACTGAATATTAATATCTTGTCCTTTAACTTCAGTTCTAATACAACATTTTGATCCTTTTAATAATAATAATAATAATAATAATAATACATATAAAAAGCAGATGAAAGTTTGTAGATGTGAGAGCTTCCTATGACAGTGTGAGGCCAGCATACCTTATTGAGGACCAGGACTGCTGGGATGTCTGGGTGCTGGGCCAGACATTTGAGCACCTCAAAGTCAAGTGTCCTGCTCATCCATCTGTCTGCCACATCCACCACCACGACCACTGGAAGAGTTCCCATTATAAAAGTTTGAAACCAAGCACTATGTTCCACTTAAACGTTTAATCCATGACACAAAAGTAGAAATGGCTGAGCATAAGAAAATGAAATACTCAGGTCAGCTTCTTTGACTGTGTTCCAGGGATCCACAAGCAAAGACTTCTCGAGCTGATGTCTGTGGAAACAGAGGGTTCATTCAAACATTACACTGTATGATTATAGACTATGGAGACTACAGCTTTTAAATAATGGTGACAATCTACTAATCACCTTTTAACCTTTGAAGGAGTGGTGAGACCAGGAGTGTCCAGTAAAATCTATAAAAAGATAACATATGTATGTTTTGACTGAAGCATTTGGCCTAAATGACATTACAGGCATCAGAAGAGAGGTAGGAAAAGCTCTTACTATCTGTGTATCATCCTCTGTTAGGACGCCCAAAGCACGTGCCCGTGTCGTGTGTACTTTTTTGGACACAGCAAACACCTTGAAGAAATGAACACTGCATTTAACAAATGCCAGTAAGACAGATACATTAGAAAGTGGGTTATTAACACAGAGACAGTTAAGACAGCTACCTTTGTGCGAAGGAGCTGGTTTGTCAATGTAGACTTCCCAGCATTCGGGGCACCTAATATCGCCACTTTCAAAACCTTTGAGTTGTCAGGCTGATCTGGAGGCCTCAGCAGCAAAGACAGTTGTTCACCTGGAAAAAAAACAAAAGGGCAATCAGCCATTAGACGGGCAGTAAAAGTGAATGTGACTGCAGTAAAAACAGGAATGAGAACATGAGAGTGGTGGGAGGATGACGCCAGCACTATTTGGGCCAGAATGATTAGATGAGCTGATGGATGTAAATCTCTGAGGCAGTGGTCTGGTTACCGCTGTCCGGCGGAACTGATGCTGGGAGGCGATAAAAGCTGCCATCTGCTTCTGCTGCTTTGCCTTTCATCAGTCTATTGAGAAACGCCTCTGATGTAATAAAACAGGCAGGCGTGAAGATAAATCCATTCCTCCCTCCTCTGCTGCAGGCACTACTTCCTGTAAAGACATCGACATATCCATCACTTCACTGCCAGCAGGGCTGCCAGGTAACTGACTGATTGTGTTTACCTGAATGTTAAACTGACACAGTATTATTATGCATTCATAAGCTCTCTGCCAAAAGTGTATATCATGCCATACAATTTATCACAGAAACACCTCCTTGCAACTAAGTATTTTGGTGTTTGTGCAAACTGAGGAGCCTTTAGAAGTCACATAAAATGTGCTATAAATATTGCACAATTTTAATAGCACCCCTTAAAGTTACAGTGCAGAGTTTTAGTCCAATGGTTGGGCTACAGCAATGTTTTCACAAGTGGGCCCCTGTTTTGTTAGTATCGTGAAAGACAATGTGGCAGTATAATTTCCTTCTCTCCAACTGTTTTTACACTTTCCTGCTGGTGAATTGTAAGTTGTGGTAACATGTCTGACGGAGACCGTAAACAAGACGACTGAAAACATGGATGTAAACAACTCATAACTTTCATTTGTCAAATCAGCTTTGCAAATGATTTATGAGGAGTTGATTTGTTTGACCTTCAGGATTCAGCCATTGCATTTTGGTGGGAGATGCTGAATGTAAAAACGTTTGTATGATCCCCATGTTGCTTTACAGAAAATAGCCAATAATATTGATTAGTCATTTACTAAGAAGAAATGTCAAACTTTTGCTAGATCGATTTTTCAAATGTAAGTACTTGCTTGTTGTCTCTAAATGATAAATTAACCTAAATAACACTTTCAAATAAATCTACATATCATTGAGGTTTGGACTGTTGGATGTAGCATAGGAGATTTAATTAAATTTTAATGACAACCTCCAAAAATATTTTAAGACATAATAGTAATGACAAAATCTACCCCTCCACTAAAAAATAGAGATTATATAAATATTTAAACATTATTCATGTAACAGCAGGTTAATGAGCTGTCGCCTACTTAACTCATTCCCAGTGTACGTGACCTGGAGGCTTCAGCGCATTAAAGTAAAACAGTCCTGTGAAGGACAAAGTCTGCAAATATTTTACTTAGGTAAAAGAACAACGATGTACTCAAGTAAAAGTACTACATTCACTTTTCTATTTGAATAAGAGTAAGCACTTGCTTAATACACACTTTAAGTATGAAAAGCAACAGTACAACATCATTATGGCAGAGTCTCGACATTTTAAGTGTTAATGTTGCCTTTACGCTCTGATTGGGCCAATGGGTCAATTTCACTCATTAATTTCTTTAAAAAAAAAAATTAAAAGTAATGAACTTCGTTATGTGTCAGAACTGTACTTAGGTAAAAGTAATACAGAGTTCTGAGCCGTGGGGGGACTTAATCGCTTCAAAAAGTTTTCATTAAATCTTGTGTTTTAATTATGTGTATTGAATGATGCCTTTAAAGAAAATAGGTTACTAGTGTTCACATTTGTTTGTGTTGCCTTGTCATTCAAAGAAGTCACTGGTGTAAATGTACCATTGACCAATAGAAAGCTGCTATTTTCCCCGACTAGCGTTGTAATTTGTTATGTTTATAACATAACAATTTCTCCTTACACAGTCAGAGTGAACACAGGCTTTAATGGGTAATATTAAAAGCATCATATCAGAATCATATAGGAGCAGACCGGTGCTTCTCTCAGAGCTTCATCCCTTCCAACCTCACTGTGTTTCCCCCCTTCAGTAACCACGCCACGCTTTACTGGAGACCCACTCTGTTTCCTTGGTGAAATGAACCAATATAGCAGATATGAATGAGGAGGAGAAACCCCGTCACTTTGTCACTGACCCGCTGTGAGGAACCATGACGCACTTCCCTGTCGCGGAGAAACGAGGGGTCGTGTGCACCGGACCCCGGCGTCTCTGACAACCCGAGAAATCGCTCTCAGATACATGGGCTTTATTGGATCCTGCCGAGTTCTCCCGCCGGTGTGTTTGTGTTTATCCTGTCTGAGCTGAGACTCCCTGTTTACGTTCACATTGCCCACAGGGTGACACCATGTTGTTTTGATCAACGACAAACGACTTCCGCAACCGCAACTAGGAGTGTCCTCACTGAAGTGTGTGTGAAGTCTCCACCGCCCCCTCGCGCCCGGAGGAACCCAGTTTGAAATGTAACTTCTCTGACATGACTTGATTTAGGTCTATTTACATTTACGTTGTTAGTGTTAGAAATGACAGCTCGGGTCTAAGGGACCACAAAGTGATTGCATAAGAGCAAAGATGGAAAGATATATAAGAAGAGAGCTTAAGAAAGAGTTAGATCATTCAATTTATAAAGAAACTAGCAAGGAGACGAGGTTATTAAAGAGGAAACGGCTTCAGATTTAGAAACCACTATGTAAATTATAATAATAAACAAATGTTATTAAATTTGGTTTCACTGTACCCAAGGACGTCTTCCAATATATCATAGTCAAACACATGAATAATTGAAGTCAAATAAAACTTTCAAGTCAAATTAAAAGATACAAAGACCTATCAATAACACGATTATTTTACATTTACATGTGTATTCATTTGTTTAAAATAACGATAATAAAATGACCAGCATGCATCATTTTGCAGCCAATGCTCTGTTTTCCTCTCAAGACTCCATGGAAACCAGTTTGGGAACCACCTGTCTACAGCAATAAAGATATTCAGTGGCTAAAATCATCTTATTCCCATTAGCTCATTACAACGCACAGATACCTTTGCCCCATGTGAGCAACTCAGTTCAAAATGGAGGAAAGTGCTCCAAAGGAGGTTTTGGCTGGGTTGATTTTCTTCCGATTACTTTGTGAGGGATGGCGAGTTTACAACCAGATTGCACTGTGCAGGCTTTTTTCCCCTCTCGTCCCTTGAGCACACACAGCAGAAATTATTCCTGAGGGGGCTTGAAACTCTGTTGTGACAATGCTGTTCAGGATGTATCGAGCAAGCAGATTATTCTCTCATGGTCACACCCTATGATTATTCAGCACTGATTTACAATGACGAGCTCATATGACTTGAAAAGCATTAAGTCTGTGAGGTTAATCATCAGTGCAACAGGACACAGTTTGCATATTGATTGATTACTGTTACATGTTGTTTTCATTCTGTACGGCAAAGACAGGCAGAGCAGATGTCTCCCCACAGTCCATCAAACATGCCGGCTGTTTGTTAGTCCTCGAGGACTTGCCTGGGGCGGAACAAACACCTCCACTGGGGAGGATGATGAAGGATATCAGGTAGCTCACAATCTGTCATCATCTAGCTCTAAAAGCTCTGTAGCCATGGAAGGGCAACAAAAATGGAGCTTTTAGCAGACACTTACTGCCGAATTCCAATTGAACCAGAAACAAAAAGGATATTTTAGGATCAGTAATGTTTGAACTTTCTCTCTATCTGCCTCCCTCCCACTCGCTCCCTCTCAAATTCATTCAAGGCCTTTTCTCCCTTCGGGCTTTCCTCACATGGCCATTTCACGTGGGAGTGTATCAGAGTTCTTTCTATGACTGCATTAACTTTGGCCTTCAGAAAGAGCTCTCTCTACAAAAAAAGACAAAAAGGCTTCGCCTGCAGACCATTTAATCATAAGCTGTAGCCCACTTTGCCATTTGAAGTGCACTTGCCAGTGAGATTCAACATGGTGTTATAGAAGACCTTTCTGTGTGTGCTGCAGTTCAGTGCCCTAATCAATCTTGTTTGGTAAAATTCAAACAGAACACTATGTATTGATAGAGAATAGATCAAATCACCCTGAATATGCAGATTTCTTCTTCTCTGCAGGTGATGTCAGAGTGCTTCCTCTCTTGTTGATTTGCTAATAGTTGGAATTAGAAATGCAGGAAACTGGCAGCTTCTCCACTAATAAGAAGAATTGCTGCTCACAAGGAATAACAAAGTCCATGGAATAAGAAGCACGAGCCATGGGGCATGTCAACGGGGAGCAGAGGTGGGGGGAAAAACAACAATCTGTCAGTGTGTCAGAGCATCCATCACTCCATCACTGCTGATTGCTGTGAGAGGCGTGATGCTGCACAGCTGGCTGACTGTCTATAAAACAGCCGAAACTTATTTCATGCTGAGCAGTCCCAACACAGATATGTTATTTGTGAAGTACCCCACTGATTAATGAATGGAAGGATGAAATGTTAACATCTGGCAAATGAGAAAGTGGTGAGATTTTAACTGTTGCGTGATGCCCTGAAGGTCCCCCAAGGTCCCTAAATCCAGCAATCACTTCTCTATATGTTCTTGTTCAGGCTGTTTTTTTTAAGAGGTGATTTAGCTCCAAAACGACCCATGTAGGTCACACTGATGCACTGATTGTACAATCTCTCTCTCAGTGGGGGAGATGAAGGGTGAAAAAAACTTTTATTCATTCTCGACTTGCAATCGATGGGACTTGTCTGTGAAGTGGATCAATAATGCCTCCCTTTGAAATCATCAATCACGTCAGTGGTGAATTTAAAAAGCGTAATGAGGAACAGCGTTCTTAAACATCCTCTATTGACACCTTCTTTGGTATGGAGAAAGACACCATTCTGCATCATTAACTTTGTATTATTGCCTGATGGTGCCTGCTGCTGCTACTTCCCCACCTGCTGAACTCAGAGCGTTGTGTGTGATTGGGCTTTCAGACCAAATTCTCCTCTCTTTCACTCGCTGATAGGGGAGGTGAAGCTTGCAGGCCTAAATTGGCTTGAGTATTTTAATAGGCCCAGTCCAAACTGGAACCCAGGCTATGGAGTTATCCTTCACCGTGATGTATTTCAGAAATGTTTGCAGAACATTACTGACATGTGTATTCTTCTACCTAATCAATTTTTTCGATTGCTTTTGTGCCGGTTCTGACATGACATTACATGTCCATGGGCACACATTTGCAAGCCTTCCCGTAACTAGCCACAGTCTTCTGTGTTGTTCCTCTGTCTCTCTCTGGTAATAAAACGGTATCAATACTGTGGAGAGGGCAGGTGGGCGATTGTAATTGAGTAATTTATTTCAGTTGTCACAGATATATAAGTCTTTGATTAGGGAGCCATACACATCAGGCTCCACAAATAGAACCTTTCATCAAATCACAAAGCATGTGACATTATTGACCCTGAAGTCTTCTCCCCGGGTTTAACCTTCCCCCGCAAGATGCATAATACAGCTTGTTAAGGGCACAATGACACAAAATCCTAGCACAACGCAACTCCAGGCAAATAGTGTGCCAGTGTACCTAATGACTATTAAATCTGGACCAGTGAGAAGCACAAACAAGCTGTTATTTTAAAGGCAAATGGAAAAATATTGATTATCAATATAAAATGACAAACTGGCGGTGTAAGACCTTTGTGATCATGGCTGGTGGCTTGAAAACCTTAGTTTTCTGTTCACCCATATTAGTCTAATATATATATATCAGTGTGGTACCATATTATTTGATGGTACCACACTGATAAGATCTTTTTATTTGCTTAGGATCCAAAACCATGGCCAACAGTGCAGTACAATGAAAATGAATTCAGTGTTGTTTGTGGTATCACACCTTCCTGACAACACAGTGAATTAATTGACTTAGGCTCCATGTTGTGTTTTATATAGGATGTTTGCAAATATTTTGTAGGTACATTTTTTATTTCTGTAGCAACTAGAGCTGAACACACAGTATTATCCTTTGAACTATAGTTAAATTCCAATTTGCATTAAGTAAATACATTATTTTAGGTTCTTGGGTTAGCTTTCACTAGTGTTCACATTTCATGCAAACTCAGTTGAGCCATCCTCCCCATATTAAACATTATTGTCATTTCACATATTAAATTTTACAAGCTTTTCCCACAGAGCTTGTCAACCGACCTTGAAAAACATGTATTTTACACATTACTACTACTACTAATACTACTACTACAACTAATACTATTTTATTGAATTTAAGTCAACTTACATATTGAGGTTGAAACTTTAGAAACTGTACAGAAACACTTCCCACAATGAGTAAGCACTTTTGCGACTAAGTGGAGAAAAACTTCCTCATTAAGATTAAGATACATTTATTTGTCCCAAACACATGCACAGACATGCTGAGGCACACTCATGCAGGTAGGGAAATTTAACCTCTGATTTTAACCCATCTGGTGAAGACCACACAGAGCAGCCATGTACGGTGCACGGGTGCAGATGTTGGGGGAGTAAGGTCACTTTATTGTTTCATCATTTATTGTTTCTTTATATTGCACCCAAAACAAAGGTACAGATTTCCTCATAGTTTGACACTAAACAAAATTCACTGTGATTTTATATAAATATCTGTCTTGATTAATTTATCTTTTTTCTCCTCCGTCTCTCACAAATTTTTAGGCTACCAATCAGATCTCTGGCTGACGGTCCCTTTAAATCCCTTGCCAGCCCCAGCGCAGTCTGGAACCGTCCCAGTCAATGCGCATGCGCGGAAAGTTGCTGCCGCAGACAGCAGCAGTGATTCGGCAGCGCAGGGCAACGGGAGAAAACCAGTCCGTTTTTAAACCATGGCGACGCACTAAACGATGCCTTCCGCTGAGGTGAACGGAGAGTAAGTAGACGCATGTTAATAACTCGCCCGCCGCCCGGTGCTGTGTGACCTCCTCTCAAACGGCGCCATTAATGTCGGGAAAGGTTGAGAAGGCAACAATGGGACTGTGTATGTTTCAGTCTGGCTAGGTTAGCTAGCCGGGAGCCTGGGCAGTCAGCTGGCACACTGGCAACATGCAGGTTCACAGCCAACACACTGCTCCTCTGTACTGTCTCCGTCCGTGCCTGGCTCCTATGAGTCAACATTATTTTCTGCAGGCGCTAAATCAGCCATACTCGTGTTTAAACCTCATGTCAACTGAATGAAACTGGTCTTGTGTTGCTGAGATGGTTGGCTTGTAGTTTATTTGCAATATGACAACAAGCAGTGAGGCTTATGTGTGGCTCCGTTTCCCTGCCAAATCATCCTCATGATTATAAATCCTCATCAGGGTCATTATCGCTAACGTGATGCAGAGGAATCAGGGCATCCTCTCCTGGCTGTGGCTTGAAGTTGTTAGTGTGGTTTATCTCTTCGCTATTCCTGGCTTTTAAAGTCTAGTGTAGCTGTCACTAAGTTGTCTCCCACTGCTCGTGTCGGGACCTTGCGTGCATCGGTCCACATTTGGTGTCAGTCGTCTCCACAGCCCTGATCCAGATGTTGTGGCCGCCTCTGCAAATAGCGCCCCTTCCCGCGGGGGGAATTGTTTCGCACCTGCAGAGGCGAAGTGTTAAAGGTGATAACAAAAGGTTGACGTCACCGGGCTCGTCCTGATCCTGCCGCACAACCTCGACCACTGAGGAGCAGCAGGAGGAGGGAAGCCATATTTTCTTTTAACCATAACGTCTAATGGTCCGTGTCTGGAAGGAAAAGGTCTATCTCTGATCAAATTTCGGGTGTCCTAAGGGCGCACTTAACTAATGGGATCCTATCGATGCCCCCCCCCCCCCCCCCCCGCTCCTCCTAGCCTGATCTTGACACGGCGGAATGTTAATGTTCCCCGAGCCTGTCCGTGTTGTGTTTGGCCGGTCCCGAGTCTGGCTTTATCACTGTAGTCGCTCTGTAATGACATGGAGCCTGACGGATATGATTAAAAAGAGGTCGGCTATTAAGCAACACCTCTGTGACTGACTGTGACTTGACTATGGATGTGAACAGCTGTGATCTGCATATGGTAAGATGATTTTCACTGGATTTCACTTTCACTGGTAATGTATGTCCACATCTGAATGACAATTTTGATGTTTCAAAAAGATTTCTCTAAATGTAAAAAAAAAAAAGCCATTAAAGTCTCTTTACAATAATATCTATGTTTAGTTTATGTGAGCAGGTGAAATGTGCCAACTGATATCCTGATCTCACTCAAGCAGCAGCCTGACGTGACTTGCCAAAAAAGTGCAGCTTTGCAACGCAGCTTTCCTCCCCTACATTTTTTCCGAGGAGCAGATAATTAAATTTCAGACCATGTTGTCTGGGAAACTCGGGCCCTCGACTCTCTGCAATTATCGTATAGTAGAAGGAATCCTTTTTGCATGGAGGTGCTATGTTTCCCAGCAAAATGAAGATTAATTAGGTCTTAGGAGCAAATGACTGTAAGGCTTCTCCCATCTGTAAAATGCAGTTAGTCTCTAATGACAGGAATCAGACTGACACCTAGATGAATGAAAGTGAAATGCTTCACAGACACTGGGAGATAGTGTGATGCAAAGGTTATTAGCTTATGACAGTGCATGTTGTCTTTTATATTTTGTGCAGCTAAAGCTTAGTGCTAAAGGTAAAAGTTTGGATTAAGTACAAAGTGTATGTCTGTGTGTGGAAAAGAAGATGTGTGTGGTTGCTGTTACATAAAGACAGCCGAATAATCCCCAAATGCCAGAAGCACCTTTTGTCATGTCGGTCAGCATTGTGGAAAATTACAGGGTTTCACCAAATGGAAATACCACTTGAATGTATGTGTAAATTAGATCCCTGCTCAGCGTTTCAAAGTGTCTGAGCTCCTCTGTCCATGAGTCATGTGCTGACTCTTTGACCTGTCACCACAAACCAAGAGTCTTTGCCGAGCTGAACTGACAGGAAAGCAAGTTTGTCTTGGATTTTTCGGTCAGCCACTGACAAATATATGGGATCTAATATTGATTTACATTGCAGGCAGAGGAGAGTAATTTCCTTTTTAATACTTGTGGAGCATCTCTGCTGCTTTAAACTCCCAGTCTGCAGTCACAAGTGAATGAGGTTATTTTCTGTTGTAGAAAATACATATTGTAGACCACATACGTACGGTGAGTGGAAACTTTGAACTAGGGTGAGTGGAGTAGGGTGTGACTGTATGCACACTCACATAGTTTTCTAGAGGCCAATCTTACTCGAAATCTTACTTGCAGTGATTACAGGTTTCACCGAGTAAAATCGATAACCGTGAGCTCCTCACTCTAAAGCCCAGATGTTTAGTGTTTCAGTAGGACAGCCAAACGGTCTGATTCCAAACATTAGCCTTGTTTCAGACAGAGACGGAAGAGGATAACATCAAAGCTCTGCTTTATTTCTTTGAGACTTCAGAGCAGACTATGAATAACAGATCACTAGGTACAAAGAGTGAACCAGAGAACTTGAGCAGCTTTTATGTTTCAGCTGTTGTTGGGATTCACAGGGAGCTCATTAAAACACATTGATTAGTAACAGTCCTGATTCTGTGATTGTTGACTGTGAAATGGCTCGGCTAACCAGAATATTTTTGATGCAATGATTCTCTGCGCTACAATGAGCCACTTGGCTGATGTTGATTTTAGTTTATTCAGAAGCCAGTCATTTGATGTAGCATTTTACACACAATACTCAAATTGGAAATGCTTAATGGCGCATTCTCCCCAGTGTGATACTTTTGTTCCTTTCATATTCCAGCGGGAGCCCTGTGTATGTTAAATTTCATGCAGGTGTTGTCTGTGAAGTTTATGTGCAGAGCGGATTTGTCTTTTCCTCTCACTGGTTGTTTTGCATGAAACGATCAATTTGCTGCACAAGGCTGGGTGGGTACACTTGCCCCTTTCCCTAGCTGGACAGCAGATCAAAGATTTCCCAAGTACTAACGATCTGCCAACCGGCTCCACCTTCCAGTCCTCCAGTCACCAGTGCAGTTGTCACTCCACACACACCCACTCAGCCACCCACCATTTGGAGAGACTGTCTATGAGGCCACCCAGTGCCTTCTCTGCTGTATGAGTGTGGTTCCAGACAGGGAGCAGATGTTTGGTAGCCTTTGTGTGAGTGGGCAAAGTCAGGAGACACAGTGTGAGGGTTAAACGTAGGTCAGAGCTGCGGCCACATGATACATCCAGATCAGGTGTTTAGGACACCATGAGCAACTTCTGGATACCTCTGAAAACAAGGGACTGACCTGCAGGGCTTATGCTGTGGGTCAGCTGTTACATGGTATTTAGTTCGGTTCACATGGTTTGTTTTATGTCGTGCCAAATAACTACAGGCAATGGGGTTGATTTGATGATACATATTGTGTCTTTGTTTGCTACATTTCATTGTTCTTCATGGCTTTTTCTTGTATGGATTTGCATGTTAGCCGAAAGGTCCAATTAGGGTAAAAAGACCCACTCTTGCTCGGTAGTTTGCGTAATCAGAAAATCAAAGCCTTAAGCCAGGTAGTGCTGCAAACTGATGTTACAAATACTAGGACCAAAGGGCCTTTTGAAATTGTTGTTTTTGAGTTTGAGTGCAATCAGGGAAAGATCTGAACCTCCTGGTGACATTCATGACATGAGCAGCAGTCACAGCAACAGAAGAAACAGGGCTTAGTTTAGGACCGCATCTATCTGATCAGGCTTGTTGGAGGCATCGGAGACAACAGGGTTGTTTATCAACCTTCATCTCACAGGAACAGCAGAAGAGCAAAGTAGATACTGTTATCTGTTTACGACACAAGATAAGGCTGTCTCAATCGGATCACTGACCCTCCACACAAAATATCCACCCCAATACCAAGCCTTCAGCAGTAAGAGCCTGCCAGACAAGTCCCATATCACTCTTAGGTCATCCTAATAGATGCCATTAGCATGTCCGCGGTTATTGCCACAGTTTTCCAATGTCCATGCCAACTGAACATATCTGGGCATCATTAGCCACCAACAGAAAAGCTCAGAGTCTGACCCGGGCAATGGGGTCAGAGAGAATGCCACAACAAAGCACCAGTAAAGCTGTGGGGAATATCGAGTGGAGGCGATAGAGGGAGAGTGAACTGGAAGTGTCATAGTTGGCGCAGACATAAGATAGGACTAAGCTACCAGAGGATTAGAGAGGGAGGAGATGTAAAGTGCTGTGGGCTAATTGGGCTTTATTTTTAATATTTCCGAGGGTTCATTAGAGACTAAATTGTTGAAGGATTTCAGTGCTGGCTGAAGTCCGAGAGCCTTTTCGGCACAAACCTCACAACCTAAATAATGGCAGATCATTTTTAATAGCAGAGCAGTCTTGTCATTGACACAGGGTACAATGTCTGTCATGACACAATATTATCTCTTAGAATTTCAGTCATGTTACATTGTTGCATTTTCCCATTCTTGCTTATAAGCACAGTTGTCTGAGCTTCTGTCCGGCAATAAGAATATAATGGCATTCATGTGCTTTGGATATTTAAAGTCCCGTTTTTTTTTTTATTATTCTTGCCAAAAGAGTAGCTGTGTGAAATTGGTAGAAAAGCTCTACTTTTTGTTCTTTGTAAACTTAAACAGGACATAGTAGCCCAGATGATGGACTTTATGATATCATACACTTACTCTTTCCCATACGATAAAGCAGCCAGTGTCCTCGAAACTCTGGGTGCTAAGAGCTGTGCTGGGGAGGGATGGAGGCTGAGCTGAGAGAGCTGCTGAGGGGAGCGGTCAGCGCAAGGCACTTTGTCATGACCCTCCTCAGTTTATCATCAGTTGCAGCACTTCTCTAGGCCTCAGTGTGTGGGTGTGTTCTTTTCTGTGTGCATCCAGTTTCCCGGAGAGCGAGTGGGGCTCTTTATAACCTTCTAACCCTCTGGTCCTGTTTGCAGCCATTGTTGGCCAGAGTGAATGGTATCTCCGTGTTTTGAAAAGTAACCAGATGACATTCTTCCTGTTGTTCAAAAGGGCCCAGGGTTATGTTGTGAAAAGCGTCTGAAAGGATGGGCTAAGACTGTGACCTTCGGAGGCTAATCTCTGGCATGTCATTCACTGCCTGTTTAAAGCAAATGCAGACCTTTCTCTCTGATAGCAGTGTTCAAAGTCTAACAAGGTGAAATGCTCTTAGATTTTTTTAAAGTTAAACACTCCAAAAAAAGTCAGTTAGTTTTTTAATCAAACCTCATGCCATCCAGGACCTACAGGGTTTCTCATAGATGCTTTACTGAATGTAATTCCAGATGGGCAGTGTGTCTGACACCTACATTGTCCAAACAATTTTTCCAGCCTGTGACTGAGCCCTCTGTCCACAGACATGTGGCATCAGCAGCCCCTCTGTGCTGCATGCTGAAATACATCACTGCTGTGAAGGCAGAGGGGATGAATTAATGAGAGGGTAAACACCGGTACAGATCTCAAACTGGCTTATGTTGTTTATATCTCCTCCTCTCTGTTGTATTTGCTGTCTTCAGCTGGCTGCGTTTCCTGGAATGTGCAGAGATGCAGTTGTCGCTCTGCGGGGGGATGTTGGCTGTAATCACAGTTCATAGTTCAGCTCTGTCGTCAGACTCGTCCGATCAACAATCGGACATTATTCGCCTGAACTAGGTGACCGCTCTTGACATCACTGTCTTTGTGCATTGAGATAATCTTAACATTTTTACCATTAAGATTGTTGACTTGCATCTTAAATTTTTAAAACCACAACTGTTACATCCCTGCTCAACCTTTACATCATTATACAATGCAGTAGGATAGTTACTCTACAAATGACTCTGAAAACCCCCTTCACCAGATGCTTTAGTTTATGAGAACAAGTCTTTACCATTAGTGTGTTCAAGGGTATTTGCTTTTCTGCACTTTAGAATATACTTAACTGGCATTGAGCTGTTTTTGTGCCTGTCTGAATGATCTTTAAGCGCTGTGTCCTGTGAATAGGACTCCGGCTTCCTGTGTTAGCTCTGTGCCACCTGTATGGCGTTAAAAATGAGGTCAGACCTCTTGCTGGAGTCTGTTGTTCTAGGCGCCCATTTTTTGGAGCCAGTTGTGCTTGGAAAAAGAGAACCTGTCATGTTTTTAAAGCCTCTTTTGTCAAACATCTCTCAACAGTTAATGATTGGCATATCTCCTGACATTTCCCCCTTTTGTTTCGCAGCCATTGAGTTTGAGAGCAAATCGAGAAATTGACCATTACGCGTGATGTGTTCGAAGCCTGTGTGTATGTGTGCGTGTGCATGCATAAAAAGGCGAGGTTGTTTACAAAGGAAGCATTGACTTAGAAAAGGAAAATGTCAACTTTTATCATCTTACTGCACAACCATTTTGCATTAGTCAGAAAATATCCCCTGAAGTGGTGTAACATCCGCAGAATGAGATTGAGATAGAGACGGGGTGGGGGCAGAGGAAGAAGGGTGGGCCAAGATTTGAAAGGCAAACTTGAAAGTATTCGTGTGTAAAGAGTCCTGAGGCAGGTCATGTTGCCGTGTGACAGAGAAGCATTCGTCTTGCCGCGTATCTGACAACCCAGGGTCTCATTGCGAGGGTTTGCCTGCTCTGCGTGTCGGCTTTCTGTAATTAATAGCCGGTAGCCCCCTCTCCCCCATCAAGGGACCAGGTGCTGCTTAGATCTGCCCTGGCATGGAGAGACACGCTGCTGGTGCGTTCCACTGTTATTGGGGCAAAACCCACAGATGTCAGCAACATCTCTCTCACTTAAAACACCTCAGCTGAGTGTGTACATATCAACACACAGTCCTAGACCCAAAACAAAGGAAGGTATAATCATTACTCTGAATTGTAATGGTCCACTGCTGATGGATAGCTTGTTGGTAAAAGATGTGGTTCATTTAGTCTACTTTGTGTCAAGCACCATTGTGCTCATGTCCTGTGCTGTTTAGCAGGGCTTGCGGCCCTGACAGATTGCTGTCCCGATGGGGAGATTTACCCAGCCAGCACCGCCTATGGCACTGACACCATCATTAGGCTTTGATCAGCTGCAGTCTGCAAGGAGAAGAAGAGAGAGTAATATTCTTGATCTAATTACTAGGAGACATTTCAGGCGGTGTAATGTGTGATTTAACCTCTTGTCAGAGGCTATAAAAGGAAGCTGGGTTAATCTTCCTGGCAACCTCTTTTCCACGCAGGGGAGAGTGCCTTAAAATTTCCATTTCCCATGAACTGGTAAAAAAGCCAGTGACATGCTACTGAAGACTTGAAACCTCTGTCAATGCAGGAGTTTATAGACCTCTAAATGTTAGAAACAGCTTCTTTATAGGAACTTGGGTGCGCTGTCCATTTGGAGAGTTGCAAGTAAAGAACGCTGTACATTGGATTTCTTAATGCTCTCTGTTTCCCTCATTCTTTCTCTTGTTCTCTCTTTCTTTTCTTTCTCACAGTCACCCTCCAAACACTCTAATATGATGACTACAGGAGACCTAAATGAACAAATAGATTTGAACTGCAATTGAGGGGTTTGGGTTAATCAGTCATACATAGTTAAACAATTCTTTGGACATAAGGGATTAGTCTTGCCTATATTTAGTTCATAAGAGCCCTTTCTCCCCCGCGCTGGGCTAGGGGTTTAAGGCCAAGGGCCATGGCCTCCCTGACTCCTTGGAGCACCACACACGCACCCCTCAGCATGCTCTGTTGCCGCTGAATGACCCACCACTCTCCTCTCCCTTTGTTACCAAGCACAATTGGAATGATGGATTAGAAAATTAAATGCAGACCCTTCTATTCATGGCCACCAAGGCGCAAAGCCTCATTTACTAGATCTCTGAAGAAAAAACTTCCTTGAAAATGGTTTCCAGGTTCACTCTACTTCTTCTCACTCCTCCAGAATGTGTATTTCATCTTAAAAACATTTGAGAAGAAAACAGCTCAGTGAATCTTTGTGAATGTAAAGGGCTCTCTGTATCTTATTTTTACAGGATGACTTCCTGAGGATTTCCCTCCCTCTTTTATTACTGAGTGCTGATCACACTGATAGGAATTGGCCCTGAGATGATGATTCGTAGTGTTGGTAAGCTCGGTACTCAGCTAGAACCAGCCTGAACCTGCTGTACGCTACCTGTGTCCCCTCCATGTTCCTGAGAGCAGAGCATTTACCCTGTTGACCCACAGATTAAACTTGTTGACCAATTTTCCCATTTAAATACCATCCTGTCTTTTCACAGATTTGATTTATTAGATAATAGGTTTTCAGTCACTAATATGGTAGTAGATACTATAAAGTGTGGTTTTACATTTTTTACGTTATTTATATTTATGTAGCACTCGTTTAAACCTGTAGTTGTAATAGTTGTTGTTTTAGTGATGGTATGTAATTCCTCATGTCAGGGCAGCAAACCAAGGTTAACATTTTTCACAGTATGTCTTCCATTTCTTATTTAGTAGACCTTAAACGATTAGTTGATTAGTCCATTAGTTGATCAATAGAATTTTTTATTTTGATAATTGAGTATTTACACAGGTGATCTGTCCAGGTTGTACGCACCACTTGCTCAGTGTCCACTTGGATTGGTTCAAGCTCCCCCCTACAACCCTCAAAGTATAAGTGGTATAGGTTAATAGATGGCTGGATAATTGATTATTTGTTAAAATACTTCCTGAAATTAAATGCCAAAAATTAGGTTTAGCAGTTTCTGAGATGAAGGGATCGTCTATTATTTGATGTTAAATTTAAAATCTTTGGATTGTTTCCTATTGTTCAGATAAATCAAGTCATCTGCCATCATCACCTGGAGCTTTAGGCACTGCAACATAACATCAATGATTGATTCATTTATTATTTTAAATGAAATTAATACTTTGTCACAGCTTTGTAATATGGTATTTAATATATTGATGATTTATCTTCTAATATCTATAATTTGAATCATATAGTGATACTTTCTTAATATTATGTCTACATTAATAATGACTCCACAGAGAAATCTAAAAAACTAATACTTTCAAGTGTCGGCACTTTGACATGTTACTTTCCCAAGTTATGGAGAGTTTGTGATGTATTTCCAAATCATAACATTGTTTCTGGGTGCTTTTCAGCTTCCCTGTTATAGAGGACTCATTTATCTAGTTTTTTTCCTTTTTCAGTGCAGTGCAACTTTAATTCTGTATTTCAAAGTTCAGTTTTTAAACCCAGGTCTCACTTTTTCCCACACTAAGCAGTTAACACAGGCCCCTGCTATCTCTCGCCCCCTCTGCCCCACAGTCCCTCCTACAGTGCAGTGTGGAGGGGGAGTTGCCGTGCTCTGTAGAGACCCCAATTAGCCAGACTAGCCGGCCCGCTGAAGGTCACTCCCCAAGCTTTGGTGTGAAATAAAAAGAAGGAGGGCTGGGCCGGTCAGAGGCTGCTCAGAGACTGATGGGGCTGCGACTCTCAGTAGGGCCCAGGAGTTCTCACACAATAACCACAGTTTCTTAACAGCAACAGCAGTTAGCATAGTCCACATTTTTGCATTGCACAGTGTTGGCAAAAAAGTTGCTCAGGATTTTGTTTAAAGGTCAAGTGTTCTCGGCAGACTGTCATAGTATATTGTGACCATATCAGAGGGATCCATTTGTCATTAGCTCCAAAGTCCCCTACTTCATCAGCCTGTGTCTGGTGACGGCTATCTTGGCCTGATTGATAGCTCTGTCCTTCTTGAATGAACGGGGGTCGATTGCAAAAAATTTGCTGCTGGATGCATTAATGCTGCGTTCAATGGCATAGACCTTTGAGCATGCCTCATCAGTCTTGAATCATTGGACAGCCGCAGGAGATCTGTATGAGCGGGCATGATGCAAGAAAGTGAGGCAGAGAGAGAGAGAGGGCGATAGGGAAAGGGTTTTTATCAGTTGGGCTAACTCTATTGCTCATATGAGTATCTCACTGCGACAGACAAGACGAATAGATTGAATATTTTGATTTAAGCTTTATGTATTCAGCACTATCCACTCCACACACACACACACACACACTCGGCTACTATGAATATTTTGATAAAGATTAATTTTCTGTGTCACCTTATAAGTTCAGATCTGCAGAATCCAGTGCAGAATTCAATCAGGCCTAAACCTGTTATGTTTGTATATTATAGATGTTATAAAAGATATACATCCACATTGTATAAACATGAATAAATGAAATACATTTTCTATGCAACGTTGCTACTATGATTGTTCAATCCAGTTATTTGCACTGAGACAAAACTTTGAGGTAATATGAGTACAATCATTATTTAATTAGTTACTAGCATGAATCTTTTGTTTAAATTTGGAAGAATAAGATGAAGTCACAATTGGATGCTACTTTTTGGTACTCTTTTTTTTGATACCAAAGGTATAGATGTTTGTTGGAGTGAAATTCTGAACAGATTTAAAAACCATCTAAACTGGCTTTTAAAACTGGCACCAGAGGCCTTTAGCTTGTTGGTGTACAACTGCATTGAAATCTCTAAATACCAGAGCCCTTTTATTAATAATGCAAACTAAACTGCTGATTTTGTAATGTGATAATCACAAGATAGTTTTGTGACATTTGGCCTTTTTGCTTTGGTATAGGTGCTGTTGTGATCGCTTTTGTTTATTGAACCAGTACCTGTGTAGGCGTAACAAAATTCTGGTGCCATGACAACACCAGTGCACACCAACAGTGTGTGTAGGCTGACAGTCAGACAGGCGGACAGACGGAGGGCCCTGCGAGCCTGGCAGGGCCAGATGTTCCCATGCAGGCACGGACGTGAGATGTTTGCTACGCCAGGGCCTGTGTTTGCCTGCCTCTCCACAGAGTCAAAGGCTGGCTGCTGGGGGAAAGAGCCGGGGGTGGAGACTTAATCACATATACACAGGAGATGAAGAAGAGACAGCAAATGTCTTGCCAAGTGTCGCCAGAAGCCAAAGGAACAAAACTCACACAGGCCTGTCCAGTGAAGAAAGATTTATTTTATTCCTTGGCTGGTCTGTAGGTGCGAAGGAGACTCGTTTGGTCTTGCTGGAGGACAGGCTGAATGTCAGAGTTGCCACGAAGGCGGCTGACCTTACCAACCTTCCATGGCCCGGGATGGAGTCAGATCAGCTTTTATTGAGCACATTCACAGCAGGGTTTGGAGACAGTATGAAGGGTTTGTTTTGGGCTTGTGTGGCTGCTGCAGGTCTCTATGTAAGTTCTGTGCATCACATCCAGACATGTATCATAATACAATCTTAATAACTGAACCAACTTAGTTAAGTTGAATCTCGGTGAGACTTTTTTCTCTAACGGGCATGTCACCGGACCTTTTTATTAACGAACATAAGAAATAATAAGGTAATACAAATAAGGAAGATACTGTGTTTCATGAAAGTAATTTTGGCTGCCATTGTTCCCTTCCTAATGGCACAAAACATGTCATTGTGTCTAAACCAGCACTATGCAACATAAAATAAGAAGACTAACAGTTAATAAAGTAGTGTCTTTAGTACAGAATAATAAAAGGTTGAAATGTTTGAGTTCTCCTGCAGAGTTGGACCAGGCATGAGTCTAATTAAGCCTTTTTCTTTATGTGTGTGGGAATGTATTGGTGTATATAATACAGCTCGTATGGAAGAGAGGGCAGTTAGTATAATGGCACAGTGGATAAATCTCTCACAGCAGGCCAATACTGTGCAACACTGGAAGCTGGTTTTTGTACGTTAAGCCCTTTTAGGATGATTTGCGAGAGTCAGCGGTTGCACAGTTCTGCCGAGCAGAGCATCCACTCACCCCACACCCACCCCTCCCTTTTAACCAGGACAGCCACATGCACAAACAGGCCAGGTTAATGCTAGGTCACTGATATGAGTCTGGGTGGGACAAATATACGGAGAGACAAATCTTTTTTTTCTTCTTCTTTGTTTAACACAGAATATATGTCAATAAGATGGTAATGGAGTGGAATTTTTACTGCAAGGCATTATAACTGGTTTCTGTAGCTTGTGTAGATTCCTATGCATATATATGAGTATAAATATATATGTGAGTGTGTGCGAGAGAGGGAGAGGTGGGGAAACAGCTGCATTGATTTGATTTTGTTTGCTGAGTACTCAGAGCAGAAATGTAAGCTGTGGGAACACCTGGAGAGAGGGGAAAATGGGAGAAGAAGTGGTGGTGGTGTCATCTCTGCTATTGGCTCTGTACCAAACACACACACACACACACACACACACACACACACACACACACCCTTCTGTGTGTGAGGGTAGCCTGGGATCCCAATCAGTAGCACTTAACAAAGCTTTCCTCTTTCTCCCTTTAATCGCAGGCTCAATTTGTCACTGGGGTGTCCAATTTCTGATAAGCGCTTTGACTGAGAGAGGCGAGGTGGGTGTGGGGGAAGAACACAAAATGGATGCACCTGCTAACAAATGAAATCAAACCACTCCATCTTCATTTCCCCTTTTTATGCCAGCTGGAACAATGCTGCTGCGCTTTAGCTCTCAGCACATTGAGTTATTTCCCGTTAACCAGGCAGACAGCCTGGCTGACTTACAGTCAAATGATAAGAGAGAGCTCAGAAATCTATTTTTTAAAGTTTTAAGGCTTAAAGGCACAGTTCACCGGAAAAATGTCAATTGACGCATTATCTACTCACCACTTTGCCGATGGAGGGGTGGGTAAAGCTTTGAAGTCTCAAGGTAACCACTTAATCGGATGTAATGAAACTGCAGAAAGAAACCAAACATGCCTCCATACTGCTCATGTGGTGTCATCCAGGTGTCCGTAGGCCCCGACATTCATACTGCATTTCACATCAATTAGCTATATAATTGCATTTCGCGGAATGTGAAGATGGAATAAAATTTGCACGGATGTTCAGAATAAATTGTCAGGACATATATCTTTGTATGTTGAATATCTTTGCACCAGATCAGATCAATATAAGCTCATCTGTTAGTTCAGGTTTCACCAAACCTTTTTGTGATTTTAATAACCGAGCTTTCACACAGCCAGCTGCCTTGAATCCGATGGAGTGTTTTATGCACATTCAGGCACACACATAGTTTGCAGTATTAGTTTAGTATCTGTCTGTGTATCTGTGTTGGTGTAGTGCCATTCTAGTCCTGTATCAAACCCCAGAGTCTGGTATTTGACACAGCATTATGTGACTCAACACATTGTTGTCTGGTGTGATATGGGGGATATGTGACGATAACACAGAGGTGGTGGCACCATTGAGGAGATGAAAGCAGCAGCTTTGCTCTCATATGTATGAGTGCCGTTTCTGTGGTGGCTCGAGTTTCTCCAGAAGATAAAGAGTCTTTTCTCTGGTGCCTACCTGCATTCCTGTGCTTCTCAAGAGTTTATCTGCTGTTGTCATCAAAAGCACCGGGCTTATGTAGTGTGGGTATAGAGGGTTGGCAATGTTGATCCTCTGGTCCAAACTGGTGGGTTGACTAATGGTTAGCCACCTGAGTCCAGGCTGAAATATCTCTACCAGTTTGTGCAGATATTCATGGTCCCCACTGGTTGGAAATTAATTTGAAAGGTTTCTTAAGTTATCCAGTAAATATTTCAAAATGTTATGGATATGGGCACAGTATTGATGGCACCTATTTTATGTATTCAGATTATTTGTGTGATCCCAAGACTTTTTATGTAGCATGAGGTTTACATTGTCAGTTTGATGGATTGCCATAAAAAAGTTAAAAAATTGTTTACCTCAGGATGATCTGTAACAACTTTGTTGATCCCTTAGTGGATCCCTGCAAATGGTAGCATTCTAACACTGAACACAGTGAGATTAAGTGGTGAGCCCCGTGATCTGCATGTTGGCTTGCTGATGTCAGTGTTTATTTGTGCTATAGCGTCACTAGTAGGGCTGTGTCCTCTTGACATTTGCTTCTACTTTCAGCCTTTTTATACCTGCAGTGTTAAGTAAGAACAGGACCAGCCTCCAATCAATTTCATGGATGATTTCATGTGCTAATGGTTAATTGTTTGAGATTGTGAGTAAATCCAATCCAGTCTCTAGAGCTCCTCAGTGGGATCTTTGCTCTTTCCTTTCACTTCATGTCAGATCTTTTTTCTGTCTCTGTCAAGTGGTTCAAGAGTGTCACATATGAGATGAGGCAGTTTTTTTCTTCAGTGAGGCATGCCCAGCGTCTGGCTGCACTCTGGATGCATTTTCAACAGATAAATAAATAACTGCGCTGGCGCCCCTCACTTTGGATCCTCTCTGTTTTGGCAGGCCATCCACCCTGCATTTTCTATCAGGTGTAAACATGTCTGTCAAACGGCACAGCCAGGGACCCCGGCATTTTGTTATTCATGTGGACATGCCGTGTGGTGCTGCCAGCACTTTCTGTCTGCTCGCCTGACCTTGGCCAGTCTTTACATGACTGAGCACACTTAGTTCTACCTTACACATTTGTAGGGCTCTTTGGGAGGCCTAGTGGGCTTAAGTGGCTGTTAGTGAAACTGACCCAGAGTTGAAGAATGGCCCTTGGCTCGCTGTCCTCAAAGCGCTGATGTGGTGAACGGGTAATGAGCATAACAAAGCTCTGGCAGAGATAGCCAGGCCTGGCCAGGACACTCACTTCCTGATATCTTCTCATCCTCTCATCTCGCCACCATTACTGTCATCTTCTCCACTGTGAGCAGCCATGGACTTCATCCAAGAGGGCAGGCCACTGGCCTCCAAACTGCTGATGTGAAGACAAGAGAGGGGAAATGAGGTCAGTCTGATAAGAAGAGGCCTCATACCTTCAAAGGGAGCTTCCTTCTCTTGGTTTAATGGTACACATCTGCTCTAAGAGCCTGTGTTCTCACTGTTTAGGGAACATTCTGAATCTTTGCAAAGATTTATCCAACCCAGCTGTGGACTATGCATTATTCTTGGGGCCATCTCTCTTCACTCTATATCCACCATGTGACCTGAGGGAACTGTCTCTTCTTTATCTGTTAGTTACTGAGTGTTCATACAGCCTCACAGTTCTTTAGCAAACCGCTCTCTCCCTCAAAGGTAGAGTAGTTTCAAGTAGCTGTCTCCCTCTCTCCCACATTTCTGCTGCAGGTTCCTTGTTTGACAGTTTTATCCCTGACACACTCTGTTTCGCAACTTGGAAACCACTATTTTACAGACTTATCATGGCCATCTCCCCCTCTATCGCCTTTTCTCTTCATGTGTAAGATAACACTCCGGGCTGACGATCTCTGCTGACTGGAAAAGCAAATGGCCTGTCCCAAACGCCTCGGGATGTGCTGGAATCATCAGGATTCATTGTGTGAGCCTGTAAACCAGCCTGTCATAGCGTAACGTGCTTGTGTCCCTCTGCTCGCAGCAGAAAATCCTTTTCTACCTCCGCTGTTGGTAAAGCCTGATGGACTAATGAAAGCCATACCAAAGTGTTATTTCTTTCTAACATGCTCAAGAGCCAAGGCTTTTTCCCCTTTCTTTTGACAGAATGCCTTGGCTTGGTATTCAAGAGTAAAAAGCTGTTCTCTTCTTCCTGCTCCTTTTCTTTCTTTACCTCCTATTCAGAGACTGTGCTTGCAAAGAAAAGTAATTTCACTCTCTATGTCCCTGAGAGAATCAACAGAGTGAAGTTGCATTGAATTTTCACTGCAACATTTTTTCTTGGCTCTATTTCAGACCCATAACCTGGGGGTAAACATGCAATTAAAATAACAGCAGCCTGCTTTCTCCTCTCCTCTCTCCTCTTCTTCAGCCGTTAGCACAAGCCATGTACAGCATGGTGACTTGGTTCTCCTAATTGCTTTTGCTTTTAATTGGTATAGAAAAGCTCAATATTCAGACATGCAAAACATACTTTCTTACCTTTTTTTTTTTTTTTCCTTTATAGGTTGTCTCATCTAATATCGTTTTACCCGTGTCCTTTTAATGAGCTTATTTTTAGTTCACAATTCTTGCTTTTCTACATGTATTACCGCCGCTGGATATTTTAATAGATGATTTCCTATGCAGTCAGCCTGATGCTATTCCCAAATTTCTAACAAATGCAGATCATAGCTGACGAAGTAAACATGGAACAAAAGCTGCTGCACAGTCAGCTGGTCTAATTTCCTAAATAGCTTCTATCGATCTCCTTCCTTCTTCTCTTTTTCTGCACAAATTCAGATGGCTATTTCTCTCCTTCATCACAATGAACATAAATATAGGTCGTCTGTTATGGGAGCAATTTGACACAAGACACAAGCCATGTGCATCACTTCCTCTAGTCCTGCTTTGTCCGCCTGCCTTTATTTGTCTATAATGAAAGCCCACACAGTTATTCGCACACTTTTATTGCGGCTCTATCGGTAGCTGGTGGAGACTTGCCGAGTCACGGGGCCCCCTAATACTCTGAGAACCCCGTGGTGTCTGTCTGCATGGGGCTGATAGTGTGAGACGCCTGGCTAAACTCCACCAGGCCAATCCCTGCTTCACAAGCCTGCCCAGCTGGCTCGGCTGGTGTGCCATAGACTCAACTTTGTTTCCACTCAGGACAGGAGGGGCTGTGTCTCCATAACACAAAGGCTACTAAGCCACTGGGACTAGACACCTACATTGAAGGATGGGGGGTCAATCCCATGTCCAGACCAGGCTAAACCCCCTGCCCAGTGGTCAGAGGGTTATAGAACTGGGCAAAAGCCAGTAGCTATAGTGTGCACAGTTTCTGTCAGGGCCGGTACACTCTGTCAGGTGTAATCCTCCTGTGCCTGATACAAATAGTGTAATGTGTTGCAAAAAATGTTGTGTGGGGGTGTTTGCCTTTGTAGAAAGTGCCAGTGTTTGGCGTGTGATGTGTATTTGAAGTTGCTGTGGCAGTGGTGCTGATGAGCAAGTCAGTAGAAGTCAGGCCTCTGTCTGTCGGGCTTCATCTCCTCCTGCTCACCGCTGTAAAGCAGAGTTTCATCTGGGGCATTACCATAGGCTGACCTTTGCCGCTGCACTCCCCACTGCACAGTTTTCTGACATTCAGGGGCGCTGTCGGGGAGGCAGGAAGGGGGTGGGCTGATGTCCTGTTGGCTGGTTTTTGCCTGTAGTGTGGTGATGTGTGTGTTCTTATAACAAATGAACTGACAGTTTATGCTGGTGTTTTTTTTTTTTTTTAATTTCACCATCATTTCATTCTCCTAACTCTGTTTTTCTTTTGAAATCCATAGCAAAGACCCTGTTGTATTTGATATTTAACTTTCCTCCATCCCAAACCTGCTTGTTGTCAAAGAGATTGCTGTTATCTTTGTGCAAAATCCTGGAAACCTGATAAATGAGATAGTGCTGGAAATCTTGCCTGCTGACATCAAGGCGCTATGTACCTAAAATCCTTCCAAGGCCGAGGGAAAAGAATAACATATCAGGCCAATTAAAGTTAATGCATGGTGACAAGCTGAATCGAGGGCAGGGATTGCTGCCATATGGCGGTCCAGGCTGTAAATCAGAAAGCAGGGGAGAGGGAGAAGGATGAGAGGAGTGGGAGGCTGGGCAACAGGAAAGGGTGATGCAGCATCAACAGCACTAAACACCCCCCAAAATCTTCAGATCTGTCTCAAGAATGCAGCTCCACCACCCACCTGCCTCACCCTCTTTCTCTCTAGCCCTTTCTTCCTTCATTCCTCCTGCTGCCATGCCCCTGAAGTGCCCCAAGGTGCAACCCCCTACAGGTATCTGTATAGAACTGGCAGCTTCATTAAGGCGTGTGTTTCCCCCCCTCTCACTGGGAGGATTTAAATGAGCTGTCATCCTGACCTTTTTGAGCTCCTGCTTTTTAAAGCAGGTTCAGGCACCCCACCACCCCAAACCTGCCATCCGTCTCTCTTTCTTTCCACCTTTCTCTCTCTCTTTGTCACTCTTTCCTCCACTTTTCTCCTCTCCCTGCAGGGGGGAAGACACTTTTAAGCCATCACCCTGCAGCAGACAGGCATGCCAAGGTTGTTTTGTAGGTAATTGCCTCTCTCATAGACACTGTCTGTGCGCACTTGCCGCCCTCTTCTGATGCCACACAGCAAAAGGGGAGGGTGCGGACTCTGTAGACTTAATTTGCTTCCTGACTGTTCTTCAGTGCTGATTAAGCAAGCATCTGTGGTGTTTTGAATACAGCAGTAAGCCAAGTGGAGCATGGCTAACGTTTTCTCCCTCTCTATTACATCAGGTTATTGCACAGTAGTGGCAGGCATTTATTGGAGCTGTAAGCCTTTTATTCATTTCTTTTTTCCACATCCTGAGCCAGATCCATTGTGTTATGTCCCCAAAATAAAGGCCTCTTTGAGGCCTAGAGGACTGCAGTATCGATCAGAGCCCCACCAACTTGTCAGCTCCAGGCATCTTGAGTGTGTTCTTTTCAAGTGTACAGGAGTCATTAATTTCCTCCGCCTTGGTCTGGTAGAGACGGAGAGGTAAAGTGCAGGTAGCAGGGCCCAGCTAGCTGACTAACATGCGGGGAAAGTAATCGGAAGGACTGAGTCGATTTGAAGCTGTGGGTCCCTGAGGCCCAGTCTGCCCGTTTTACTTCAGCTGTTTGATGTTTAATTGAAGTTGTTATTGGCATCAAATGTCACCTTACCTGATGCTCCAGGTGTGAATCAGTTTCTAATTGAAAGGTAACTGTGTCTCCCTCAGCCCTGCGCCTCAGGAGATCGGCCTCAGAGTTCTATTAGTCTGGACCAGGCCGCTGTATCGCTACACACCATGTGCTGCCTCACAGTGATGTCTGACTACTGAAACCCCCCATCTCTCTCCCTTTATTTCTCTCTCTGCAGTGTGAGGAGAAGTGTATGTCCCATGTTGCATTAGTGTCCGTGTGAAATGCTGGCCTGTCTGCCGGTGCCAGGTGATCTCCCCCTCCAGCTTCTCCCCCACACGCAGATGAACACTGGACTTCAGAAATGTAAGTACTGATCTTGACACAAACACACAACGCATAGTCTTTTAACTAATACCTACATCCCACACAATAAACCAAGCTGTTACAATCCTGCTGCCGCCCCACGTCATATCCCAATGCCAACCCTGGCCCGGTCCTCCTCTACACTTATGTGTTAAAACCAGAAAGGGAGAAAGAACATTTTCATGCTCCAGGACCGTATATCTGTCTTCAAGGAAAATTAGGATAAATTGCACCATTAATTTGCTGATGAAGAGCGAACTAGCTTCCTCCCTCCCTTATCGCCCTTAAAGATCTGTCTGCCACAAGAGTGTGGTCCTGTGTGCCTGCTACAACAGTATCACAGCACTCAAGTGTCAGATCTGAGCTTCTCAGTTACTTTTCACCATCAGGAAGAGTCAGACTTGCAGACAGATTGCGGCTGAGTGGTTTTGCCCTGATGATCTTGTAATGTGAGTGAGTTTTAAGATGCAATCTGCTGCCCTGGTTTAACAGTCAGCGCTGGCCCAGTTAATTCAATGTGTTTTTATATTTTACAACTCAGCTCCTGAGAAACTCTTTAAGGGGAAAAGGGCCAGAAGGACAAGTGGAGAGTTAGAGTCAGCAATCAATAGTGAGAGCTAAGACTAATTGGCTTTGGAGGACATTAATGAATGACAAGTTGCTAGTTTTGCTGCATTTGTGTTCTACGTGTTAAGCCTATACACATTTAAACTGACATTTCATTGTTTTTACTGTGAAAATTATAATTTATTCCTTTTTAATTATATTCAAAAATAAATTCATGTAAATTAATGCATTCCTAAATTTTTGTAATGATGGGCTCGTATGTATCCATTGATACCTGCTCAAAAATATACTTTTATATTGTACCACCAAGCTTTCTACTCTCCAGACATCAATTATGGCTCATCCAAATGCTCATCTTCATAGGTTCTATCATAAAAGATATCTTGGCATATCTTATTTTCCTCCTGCTTCTTTCTCTCTGAGCAGAAACTCAACTTTTTTTGTAAACTGCTCCAGCTCATCAAGACTGTAATTTCAGAATCAAAGTAATCAGCCAACCCCCAGGAGATCAGTGAGTGTGAGGGAGTCTGTTAAGTGCCAGCGTCTGTTGCTTCACTCAGGCAGGCTTGTGACATGGTGCAGCCATCAGACTGGATCTCTGCTCTTCCTTTATGTTACACACTAAGAAGACACATCAGACCACAAAGTGCAACTGGAGCTCAATTTGTTGTTCTGCCCCGCTCTTTAATCTATTTTGGTGATGGAGTGTGTGCTTCCCAGTGCACGGCTGTTCCTAGAAGTGTAATTTCAATCTGTCTTTTTTTTTTTCCTCATTATTCTTTCATAATGCTTTCCCTTTTCATCTGCTCTTCAAAGTACTATATACCAGACACGATGTTCCATCAAAAGACACATATCTGTGTTTTATTTAGATTAAATCATGTTCATTCAGACTAAATCATTTTGATCAGAGCATCTCAGTACAGACTCTCAGGTTGCTGCCCCTGCTGCCTTGCTATCCAGCCCCAGTAGATCAACTCTGCATGTCTGCAGGTTGTGCAGCTGTCATGTTTTGAGGCATTAGTTCCCTCTGCGCCGCCACGCATCCAGAACCAGGCTTCAACCCTTGAGTAAAACTGTCATATAGCTGCTAGCTGTTCACGGGACTCATTGACTCTCCAGCACCTCGTCATTTACCCATCATGGGAAAAAATAATCCCACTGTTTAAATCCATAAGGGATGTGCTTGACTGCATTTAGGGGACATTTCTAGACTAGTTGTCACAGGAAATCTTCAGTCAAAGCTCTCTACACCCTAGTTATGCTGGAGAGTTTACATAATTGGCTTCGATTTGTATTCCCATTCACTTATCCTTGACCTCTATCCTTTCCTGCGGGTGAGCCTTTGCATAGCACGGTCATTTAAAGTTACGGGCTCGCAGGTTGCTGTCAGAGGCAAGGCCGGAGCAGCTGCTCTATTTATCATCAGGGAGTGACTGCGAACAGATGTGGCTGTGAAATGGAAAGGCCGTAAGAGGAGCTGAGCAGGTATGCTGAAAGAGGCATTGGGTCAGGAAGAAAGCGGCTCATCCTCCAGGCAGGATGACTCGGGTACCAGGAAGTGGCCCTCAGTCCTCAGATCTTAGATGCAGAACAAACAGTGAGTACAGCTGGACCACTTGGCTGGTTTTCACATCTCAGTCCCCACTGAGATCAAAAGAAAAATCATTTTTTCTCTCTCACCTCATATATTTTCAAAGGTCTTGCTACGCTGGGCCGCTCTGTTCAAAAGTCTGCCAAAAAAAAAAGGAGAAAGTGAGGAGGTTTGTTCATGAAAGAAACCAAAATTCACATGTCTAATTTGACACTGAAGCTTCAGACCTAATTTCCTGCTCTTATGTGAAAATTGCAGTTTACAGCAGCATGAGCCCGTGGCCCCCCGCTGCTTAAACATTGTCCAATGAAAGCAGTAGTTTGAATAAAAGAAACGCAAATTAGTGCCTGCTGACGTGCACTTGTGTTCTAGCTAACTAGCTAGCAGCGGGGTAATTAACACATGGCCAGGCTAACCTCTTTCCCCCCATTCCCCGCCCTGGGAACGTTCTTAGCTGTGAGATCTGAGTGATGAGATGCTTGTAGCCACCAGCAGCCACCTACAAACTTCACTCATATCCTCATTAACCCTCCCCTGATGTGTTAAGCTCTTCAATTAATCTGGGTTTCAGGTTAAGGTGGAAATGCTAATAAGCTACACTCGCTTACCAGAACATGTAACAGCTGTCAGGAGCCACGAACAGATGTAAACAGCAAGAGGTTGATTTTTATCCACTCTTAGGGAGAAACTACTCTGTTTACCAATTTCATTACACAATTTACAGCAGCTCTGTTCTTTCTGATTTGCTTTTTCAGCCCTGAAAAAAATGTCAGCTTTGTTAACAGTGTATAATCCCTTTTCCAATTTAATGGCTTGGTCAGTTTCCAGACGTAGACATAGCTTCAGTAGCTATTCGCTTGAATCTCACAACTTCAGTATAAAATTCATTATAGAAACGCCAGTGGCAGAGAAATAACACTGTTTCTAGTTGCATGCCTGCTGCTGTTTTTCATGCTTTCTTTAAGTGAAAGCTATTCTCTCTAACTTAAAAATGGCATACAGAGTGTGTTTCTCTAAATGACAGCATAGGGCTAAACACACACCTATGCAGCAGCAAATGTTCTAACGAAAACAAGACAGAGAGCCCACATCACTCCAATTTCAAAATGTCTGCTTTGGTTGGCCTGTCCCTCTCAGAATTAATTTAGAAATTCCTTAAGGTTTTAAATCACAGAATGGCTTTGCCCTGTTTGGTTAAATATGTGCCTGATTAGTCTCTCTGACTCAAAACTTATGATCGTTCCTAAAATAAAAGACGCGGAGAAGCTGCCTTTTTTAATTACACCACAAAACTTCTATTGACTGTTTCAAAGGACACATCTTTTAAAATAGCCCTCTCCTGACGGAGAAATGGTTGTTTCCTTTGTCATAGTAGTACAGCTTTATTAAATATTTTTGCTCATGTCTGTTTTATCCTTTCCAAATTTAGCTTTACATATTATTTAGATTCAATTTGAATGTTCTTGTTATTACATTATCATATTGCTTTCATGGAAAACTGTTCATGTTGCATTTTATGCATCAATTGTGCTATGCAAATAAAGTTTACTTTTATTTATATTCATTTGTTATTCACTTCACATGTTATATTAAAGGTGAAAATCTCAGCCCTATCTCATCCTGTCTACATATTATACTAAACAAAGTTTACTTAATTATGAGGGTATTTTCAGGCATACTGAGGTAAATATATCATGTGAACAGTTTGTGAAGATATGAAATTATTCAATTCTGACCCCAAATTAGAAACCTTTCCAGAAATGACAAGTTACACTTCTTTGTTACTATATGTTGCTGTTTGATACATTATTTTGCATGGATGTATTAATTAATCTAATGTACCCTTTCCTAACAGTATGTAGACTGATGTCTCCAACTAGCTCATCTGACTCAAAGTAAAGCCTGACAGATGATGTTACGTATAAAGTGAATGTGTTCTTTAACATTCATTCATGCTCTTCAGCCTGGTTTCATCTAGAAGATCTCAATCCGATGAAACGATAAAAGATGTTTTATTCATTGCAACAGCTGATATTACTCTCATCCCACCTACTCAGATCCTTTTCTTGAGCTACACTGACATGAGGTTTTGACAGCAGCCACAGAGCCTCTGCCAGAATCTTACAAGCTCTAAATATACGCATCTTGAATACTCATGGCAAACAAGCTGAATTTATGAAAGTGAAGTTTCATTGCCAATATGGGATGTTTTGTGTAGTAAGTTGGCCTGCTGATGCCCTGAAAAGTAGCTTTGTATTTATTTTTGTCTGTGTCGCTGTGTGGAGCATCATTTCCAACAAGGTCATTAATCATCACCTGTGTCTGACAGGTGAAGTCCATCCTCAGCACGTCTGGGTGCTTGTGTCTAACTGTTCATTTATCTGTATCTGCTTACCCTGGCATTTATTCAGCGACAGACATTAGGCCCCTGTGATGGCGGGCGTCAAGCTCCAACCCCTTGGCCCAGACCCCAGCATTAATGAGGCTGCCATCATCGGGCTGAACTTAGTCACAGCAGCCCTGTGTGCCGCCCCATACCGGCCCAGCACATCGCTGCTTATTGTTTCCTGTTCACAAATTAAGCAGGAATTAATTAGCCAGTTGGCACAACTCTCTGTGCCACTGTGTCAGTGCTCACAGCTCCGTCCCTCATCCCCCAAGCCTCCCCCTTCTGTGAGACTGGGCATTACGGCCATGGCCGCATGAAACGGGCGCCCTTTGCCAGCAATTCAAATATTTCAAGTTGCTGCTCACTCAACAACAAAGAGAAGTAGTTGTAATGTAGACAATCCATTTTACTTTTTTAAACAAAAAGTTCCTCTCCTCAAAACAAAATTAAATGTAACTCAATAACAAGTGATCGCTTGTGTCTGTCAAAGCTGTGGTAAAAGTAGGTCAGATTAGAAGTGCGAAGGTGATCAGGACAGTGAGATGAAGCAAAGCAGGGAGACAAGCCTGTCATTCTGGGGTGGCTGTGGCAAAGAGGGTAAGCGGGTCAGCCACTAGCCAGAGGGCCATTAGCTCGATCCCAGTCTCCCCAATTCCGTGTGCCAGTGCCCTTGGGCAATATACTGACCCCCAACTTGAGTGATGTGTGATATAGGATGTGATATAGATGCACTGAATGAAAATGAGGGTGAATGGATGAATATCAAAAATTCTACTATTAATCACTTTGAGTGGAAAGACTAGAAAAGTTCTTAACAAATACACTATTTACTGATATTCATTGTGCTACTGACAAAACTGCCCTCACACATGCACAAACACATAATCATGTTCGCATTGTCAGGTTGACATGGTTAAATTTAACCACGGTGCTTAGTAGGTATAACAAATGTCTGTGAGCTGAGACCTGGGAGGTGTTCCCGCAAATAATAGACGTTGCTGCTGTGTCTGATTACCTGTCTGCTGTCATGGAGCTCTGCTCTCCACGTCTATCTCTTTCTTTTCTTCTCCCCAAAGCAGCCACAGGGGACTATCAGTGCCTCACGCGCTCAATGTTTATTTTGTGAGTCAGTAGCAAGCAGCACAGCACCCTCTACACCGGTATACTTATTGTTTGCCCGGATGCTGCATCAATTAAGCCCACTAAGAGCTCCTGACCTCAGAGTCACAGACACTAACACAAAATTGGATTTTTGGACGTGTTGGTCTTAGAAGTTCAGTGGAGAATGGGAGGGGGAATCTCTCTCCCTCATGAGATGAGAGCTGTTAGGGTTTTTTAGAGAAAAGCAATGAGGTATGGAATATCAGAGTGCTTTCCAAATCAAGTTCCCCTCAGCTGCTCAGATTACAACTGATGTGCTCTTTTGTGCCATATACACTGGATTGTTCTCTCTTTCTCTCATTGTGCCTTTCTCTCCATTCTCTTCATCTCTCTTAATTTCTGACTCTTCTTGCTTTCTGACCTATCCTGTCCTCCTCCACAGGGGACACCACACAAAGGATGAGATCCACTCCGTTTCCAACCCCTGCAGAATTGGATGCATATGCTAAGAAGGTTGCCAACCACCCCCTCACCATCAAAATATTCCCTAACAGCGTCAAGGTCCCCCAGCGAAACCACGTGCGGCGCACAGTGAACGGGCTGGATACGTCAGGCCAGCGCTACAGCCCTTACCCTTCGTCTCAGGTCATTGCCAAGACAGGCCTCCTTGCAATCATCAAGGGGCCTACAGTCAAAGGCGTCCTAAAAGATTTTGACGGCAGCCGGGCACGCTTACACGCTGAAGTCATGAACCATCCCACTGGACCCTACCAAGTGGCTTCGACCAGCACTTTAAATCACCACCCACCTCTGCCGAACCTTCACGTGACTCAGCATAACTTAACCCTTCGACAACAGGACCCACCTCAGGCTCTACAGATGCCCCTTCCTCAGCACCAGGGTCACACCCAGAGCCTCAGACACCCTCCCCATATGGCCCAGCACCCTCAGGGCCCACCTAGACTTCAGACTATGTCTCAGCACCCAGCTCTTGGCCATCCCCAGGGGCCCCCTACTGTCATGCTTCAGCAGCAGCACCTTCAGCAGCAGCAGCAGCAGCCGCCACTTTGTCTGCAGGGGGGCAGAAAGCCACCAGATGGCGATGCACCTCCTAATGTTACAGTCTCTACCTCAACCATTCCACTCTCAATGGCTACTGGGCTGCACCCGGGCCGCCAGGCCGACCTGAGCACCATTGTGCATCAGATCAACCAGTTCTGCCAAACTCGAGCCCAAGGTGCAGGAGCAACCTCCATGTGCGAGGGCCAGATCGCCAACCCCAGCCCTATTAGTAGGAACCTGCTTATCAGCGCCTGCTCCAGGGTCTCGATGCACAGCCACCCTGGCACCCCTGGCTTCCCCCCACCCAACTGCATTATTTGCCCTCAAGAGAAAGCCACAACCCCAATGGGAGCTCATCTTCCACCCGGCATGACTGCTATGAACCACTTGCCTTCCAGCCACACTGATCTCAAGCAGCAGCACCAACTGCAGCATCATCTGCATCAACAACAGAATCAGCAGCAACAACAGATACAACATAACACACAGCAGCAGAAGATGCTCTCTTGGAATCCGCACCAGATGGCTCATGTACCCCACATTCAAAATGGTGGGACCCACATCTGCAAGCAGCCTTCAAGGGACCCCACCTTCCATTTTAAGGGCATGAGCTACCCCGCAGAAGTGTGTGTAGGTCAGCCTTACACACTGAAGCCTCCTGTAGAGAGGCCCACCCCCTCTCCCCCAGTCAATAACAACTGCATGCCTGGTCCCATGGCTCACTACACTAATGGTCATTACTTCCAGTCTCACATTTGGAACAGCAGCATCCTTCCCACACCCAACAGTGACAGCTCCGGGTCTCAGGACATAGCCATGCCATTCCATGGTGCAGGCCCAGGGGGTTGCACCACACTAGACTGTGGGCCCCCTGGGGCCACCCATTATAGGCTAGGAGCGAGCTCCTCCTCCACCTCTTCCTCTGCCCAGACTACTCTGATACAAACAGCAGATTACTTGGGTGGGGACTTCCAGACGCCCTATTTCTGCGATCAGAATCTAGGGTTGATGGGCAAGATGCACAGGCCTTCTCTGAGCAGGGTAGGTCCAGAGGTTGGGGATGGCAGAACCGCTCTCATCCAGCACCCAGGGTACAGATAAGCTATGGCCTTGTCTACACAACAGTTTTCAAACCCCTTTGTTTAGTCTTAAGAAAGGAAACACAAGAAGAAAATTTAGTTGATAACTTAAGCAAATTACTGCTTATGTTAAAGAGGGTAAATTAATATATTAAATGAAGAACAGTATTTTTTTGTTCTTTTGTTCTTTTTTTAAAATACATCTTGCAAGTGATCAATTGCTACTTTTATTTTTGTTGAGTGCATTTATCGAGCACTTTAGGGAACTTTTTCATGTACGTGTGTGTACATGTCTGTACTATGTGTGTGTCATTCCCTTCTTCCTCCTCTTCTATCATACTTGCCTATTTGTGTGCCTGGATCTACAGATCCTGTGTTATTTCAACTTAAGATCTACCGATAATATTTTCTTATGCATGATAAAAGAAGAAGAAAAACAAATAGATGGCCCATTAAAAAACTCTGATGGATGTTTTTACAGGGTCTTGTCAGGATTATTTTGTTTTAGACAAGTGACTAATTCAAATTTTGGTGTCAATGCTCAAATTTCGTAGTAGCTTGATTGAACACAATCATTAGAGAGTAATGATCTCGTTTCAATGCAAAGCGATCAGACACTGGAGATAGTAGTACAGCTTGCGTTATGCACACGTACACAGTGGTTTTATTCTTTTTAAATATAACTATTTATTTGTATAATGGGACTATTCAACATTGATTCCTTTCTATTGGTTAAGGCTACATGTAATCAAGTTGCATGTACATAGTTGTGATCCAGCAGGGAGCAAATATGTTAAATAGGTGATGCTCTGTTCTGCTTACAATGCTGCAATGAATTCAGGTGTTTAAAAAAAACTTGTTAATGCCAGGAAGGTTTGGCAACAACATTGTGAAGTACGCTCATACCTTCAAACGGCCAAAGTCAGGTTCACAAAGACACACTGTTATGAAGATGCCATTTTATTTTGTTTCCTTTTCAGATCATTTTTTGTAACCATGACAAATGTAATACTTGAATGTTGAGATTATTGAAGGGGATTGGTTAGTTTTGAGGACAGAACTCTGGACTATAGGAAGGTATGGTGTTACAAAATGTCCCACAGAATCGAACTACCAGTCGAGCCAGAGTTTTGATCCAGACAGCAGGAACTTAAGTGGATTAAGTTATGTGCAGTTGCTACTGATTTTGTTGTGAAGTCTGTCTGGAAAGACCAAATTGATCACTTGCAAGATCACTTGGAGGTAAACAAAACTGACCTTTTGAGTTTAAAGTGAAACAGCAAATGCATTGTTTATTTTATTGTACACTGGCTTACCTACTAGACTACTGTAACTTAAAAAATGTAATGATTGTGTGTGAATGTTGCCTGCTGATGTGGGTAGACTTCAGGGTGTGTATGTGTGTAGGAGAGAGATTGAGAAAGAGTGGTTGTGTGTGTGTATAGAAACACAATGATGCCCATGTTTTATTCACCTAACTCCCTAACAGCCCTTAAAAAGCCTTAAGTGTTTGGTCCTTGGACTTTCCTTTGCAAATGAGCATGGTTTTGACGAAAACCCCAAACAATAAGGTGAAGGAAGACAGTAAGGATACACAGAAATAGCATTTCTTTTCTTTCTGATCTTTTTATTTTGATGTTTTGTTGAATAGACAGACAATTCCTTAGAAATTCTTTATTACGGAAAGCGATAAAAGGAGTAATATTTTGTAATTATATATTTTAGCAATGTGTAGTTACAGGGCTGTAACTTTTTTTTTTTTTTTTCAAGTTTCAAAGCTTCAGTTTGCAGTTGTGACTATTTATAATACTTGATTTGCCTGTTATTTAAATTTTATTTTCTCCTTTGTTTCTTGTACTATTGCTGTGAAAAGGAAGAAGGTCCACAAGCCTTTTTTTGTCATTCTGTACTAGAGGTAAGAGGTGAGTGCGTGAGAGTTGTGCTACTCTTTTTGTAATATTGTAATAATAAAATAAAGTTCTAATTTATGCTTTGATATGAGTCTGAGCCGTCAATTTGGATTATCTGGAACATTTTTATGTACGTTGGAACTAACAAAAGATGATTTAACTGCATGTTTTCTATTGCTCTTTTCATTCTGCAGCTTAGTAACTTTTAACTATTACATGTGCAGGTAGGTCAGTTATTCACACACTTGTCTAACATGAAACTGAATGGTCCAAAGGGTCGATCTACACCAACAGCTGGTGCTATAGGCAGTCATAGCTGCACCTATTGCTGTGCTTTCACGCTATTTATCTGAGCCCGGCTCTGCCAAATAGAAACAGGAAGAAGAGTAGACAGAGCAAGCTGTGAAATCTGCAGGACTGTGTGGCTGCAGTAGATTTAGCTTGTCTGGCTGTGATGAAAATGGGACCCGTTTAAAGGGCACACAGCAGGAGGGCAGGATCAGCAACTTCGTCCTCCATCTTGCCCCTTGAGGGATTTTGAGCCGTGCCTTTGGATGCTGTCTTTTTTTGCAGACAGAGGACATGCATCCTGTTTAGGTGGAGCCATAGGCATCTAAAAACGGATTAAATAGTTGATGGGTTTCTTTGGTATATAAGAAGCACTTGTTACAGCATTCAGCATTTATAATTCTCTTTAACAGTCAATTAGATGAAAGTCAACAATCTCTTTCTCGTCACGGTCCCTATCTGAGATATTGCCTCAAAGATTCCATTTAAAGTCAAGCTGACAGTGGAGTAGCAGTCATTTAGGAAGGTAGAGCTGAGAGTGAATACTGTCTTTGGGCTTGAATGCCTCGTCGCTCAGGTCAGTCAGGCTGAGTGAAGCCCTGAGCTGGGTCTTTTCAGACGGGTTGGCTGCTAAGAGGACTCATCTCTGTGGACTGATGTGTCTGCAATTGCCTACTGTTGTCCCCGAATAAGCCTCTCCAGCTCCTCCCTGTGGAAAAAGGAGGAAACGTCACCAGGGGCGGATCACTTTCCTGCCACAGAGGATTACTAGATTAGAAAAAGGCTTTTTTCTAATCAAGAACCGTGTCTGCACCTCTGTTTGGTCTGTGCTGCGGCGTGTCTGGTGTGGGCTGGTGTAAACGATCCCAGCAGCCGGGATCCTCATTGATTTTGCCCAGGTTGATGTTCCATTTGTTCCAGTTGACTTCCTCCACTCTGAGACGACAAGAAGAGACACATGCTCCAATTACTGTCCGCTGTGTGACACATCAATCAGACGTCAGAGAAGGCAAATTAGTGAAGAACAGTGTGCTGCACTTAAATCGATCCCGCTCACACAGTAGCATCATTTGTTAAATCTTAAAGCACAAACCTTTGCTTTTACTTTCACATTTCCCTGCTGTCTTTTATTCCTCTGTTATAAATCCGAGGGGTAACTTGTAAAAAAGATTACATTTTGAAAAACATAGGAGACAATGTCTAAAATGCCATATAGCAGCCAAACTTTAAGATCATGTGATGAAATTACTATGTCAACACGTCTCACTGTCACGCAAAACACCAGGTCCCAAAAGTATGGACACACATGAGGATGATGTGTCTCATCCAGCACAACTAGACCCAAAATATGAGTACTACTGAGTGGGGCAACTAATATTCTCTGACTCTGGCCTGTTGCTTTCTTACCGAGCATGTACAATGAATGCACACTTCAGCCCCCAGCCCCCAAAAACCAACCAGTAATCACATGCTGAAATAAAAGTCTTCCCCTCGTTTACTTTGCAGTCAGACTAAATGAATAGGATCTTGCTAAATGTATAGCTTTATATCAACTGAAGTAATGAAGATATCAGAGATTTGCAGTCTCTACCAGACAGGACGTCAATATTGTGTGTGACGAGACTGCAGCTGTGTTCGACTGCACTTAGGCACAGTGGTGCTTTGAGCTAAATGCTTCTCTCCTCACGCTGACATGCCCACAATGACAACGCTAACACGCTGATATTTAGCAGGTGGGATCTTTCCTCCATTCTGCATGTTGGCGCGGACACATTTGCAAACTAGCAGCAACCAGAAGCAGGAGCAGCTGGGGCCCATGAGTTTTGCATGTATTTGCATTTAAACCAACGTATTGGACAAGAAATCGTTTGGCTTAATGATGGGGCTAGATGAACTGGGGATCACCTAAAGGGGATTCTGTTTTGAATTCAACAGGATTTGTCGTCTCAACTAGTCGTTAAAACATCAAAATCCCAAAGGTCAACATCATGGTTGTGTTAAAGGAGACTCCTAGCATCATCGAGCTGGGGATGGCAATGAGACAAATAAACATTGCCATCCTTAGAGCCAGATCCTTAACATGGTCACAGTGCAGTTTACATGTGCTGGAGTTTTTGTTACCTCCACCAACTTTGTTTGTTTGTTAGCAAGATTAGGCCAAATCTGGACTGATTGCCACGACACTTGGTGGAAGGATGTGGTATGGGTAAGGAAAGAACACAGAAAACCTTTGTGTGGATCAAGGAACTTTTTTCACATTCTTTAATATGAGAGGGCATTTCTCAACATATTCGTATATTTCTCAGTAAGTAATTCATGGATATTGAATTAAAATATAATCAGATTATGTGACTGATACTAAATGTGTGTAATTTGATGTAAATCCAAATAAAAATCCAAATCTAGTGAATTTAAATGCGCTTTCATAAGGAGACTGTTCGGATATATGAACACTGAGTTTCATTCTTGTAAAATGTTAAACCATCCAACCTGATATAATTGATATTACTAACATATTGAATATTCTATCTATATTCTAGGGTCCAGTGCCATGGGGAACATACTCAGTCGATACTTTTATCTTTCTGCATTCATCTCCCTTTCTGGGGTTTTCCTCTCTCTCCTTTTCTATTCCTCCAATTAATTACTGAGTGAAGATGTCAGTGTCTCTGCTCCTCCAACTTCTCATGTCTCACACAACTGTTGTTACACAATTCTAGTGACATTCTAATCTTCATGTGTTTAATATTCATCTTTCCATGTGCTTCATTTACTCATGCATATAAATCAAACTAACAAATTTACACAAACTCCCTACAGCTGTTGAAATTTCTCTCTGGGGCCTTATTGTGATCTACTGTCACAATGTGACTGTCTGAACATTTTGGTAACTGACGTGTGAGCTGAGCAAAGCAGAATCTAACCTGAAACACCGGCGACGATCATCTCCAAGAGCCGTGCCCAGTTTCTTCTCCACCCCGCAGCGAAACCTCCTCCTCAGGAAACCAGGCAGCCTTTTCTCCATGTCCAGGATGGTGATGGACCTCTGAAACCAAATTCACAGCACCTCACTCAAACCACAGCCACCTAGATGAAGTCACTCAGACGACTAGTGGAAACCAATGGATGCTTCACTCACCTGCAGCTTCCAGATGCTGCTGCTCTGCATTTGGATCCTCTCTACGGTGCGGTTCATGAGGGCGATGAGCATGTTGAACAGCAGGATGTAGGTGAGAATGATGTAGGAGATGAGGAGCATGTAGAAGACCTCCGTGTTTTGGGAGTCCTGCATGAACTCCATGTCGCCCATGCCGATGGTGAACTTGAAGAGCTGCAGTGTGGTGTAGGTGATGTTGGAGTAGCTGGGTTTCAGGCACTCCTCATCAGCATCGAGGGGACCAATGAAACGCCCTTTACCAATTGTTACAGTTTTGTTGATGTTTTTCACAGAAGGTTCTATGAGCAGGGAGACCACGGCTGAGACAGGAAACAGGAAGAGGAGGAAGTATTACATTTTATCTCAATGTGCTTTTGACTTGTTTGTGAAATGGATTTATTTTGAAAATGTAGGAGAGTGCTAGTTTTCAAATCAATGTAAGGTAATTACAACTAGGATGATATTCATTTGTGCATTCTATTTGCAAGTCAGAAAGTATTGTGAGGTGGTATTGAATGCCTCTTGTCATTCATAGAGCTAAACGTCAAATACCTGCAGAAAATCCAAAGAGGAAGACGACATAGACAAAAAGAAATCGCAGGATGTCACTGAGGATCATCTACAAAAAGAGAGGAAACAAGAGGCATCAGGGATGAGAGTGGTCACTGAGGGGTTCACCGTGACACAGCCGAGGCCGCGTGGACTGTACCTTCTGTATCATGACACTGTAGATGCCCATGTGTCTGTCTCCCCTGGAATAGTAGAGCAGGTTCACCCAGCTCAGGGCCAGACACAGCACCATGAAGCCCAGGTACGCCTGCTGCCCGCACACGTACAGCCCGGCTGAGGTTATGAAGAGGAAGCCCTGCAAGAAACTGGCAAACAGTAGAGTGGTCACAACTTTGATTTAAAATGAGAACTCAGTGCAGCAGTCCCCTTATGAAACCACATTTAAATTCATTAGATCTGGAGTTTTAAATAGCAGTCCCTTAAACTAGTCTGATTTTTTTTTCATCAAGGGTAATGGATTCTTCTCTTCTTCTGAGAAATTATGAAAAGCTCTCTATCTCACAATGTTAAAAAATGGCAAATGATTCCTGGAACTTCCCCTTTGATCTGAATCTGCACCAAAATGTGATGTGTGAATCTGTCTATTCGTTTTTGCACAATCCTTCCAATTATGAAACAAACAATCAAATTTACTCCTTGGTGAGTATAACCATACAAATCTATATTATCAAACATAAAACAGTGAGGTTGGTATGTTTTTACTTTGTAAAATAACATATTGAAGACACTTTAAAAGATCATATGAGGCTGTTTATATGTCATTGGACTGTGCGCTGTTTCATTAATCCCCTGTGTTATTCACTGTTTGTCCTTTATGGTGAGTTGTTCTTTTAGTAGTAGTACTTAAAATTGAACAGTGATTGTAAACTAATCAAAGATGTTTAATGTCAAACTGAAACCAGTTTTATAAAAAGGGATTTAGACCGATCAAATAATCAAACAAGTATATTTATAGATGAATCCAACACAAGCTCTAAATAATTTAAACCATTAATAACGGCTCCCTTCCATTAAGCTGCTTCTGCTTCAGGGTTCTTGTGTTGTTCATGTCGGCTCCTGTTCACACTTTCATGACTTACACTTAAATAGGACTGGAATTGTTGTTGTTTTTTCCGCTGTGACTTTCCAATGATGACAAGTCAAAATGTCTGACTGATCTGTAAAGTCAGTTGACGACTGTAAGTGGGATCTCCTGTATGTAGTCAAGGCATTTACTTGTCAGTGATTGAAGGGATGATATCAATACACTACTATGACAGTATGTACAGGAAACAAGTACTGTGGCATTTCCATTAGCAGCAGAGTAACAACCAGGTGACTATAACTTTGTGAATCGATGAATTGCATTGTTTTCTTCAGATTATTTAATTTCTATTATAAATAGAAATGTTGGTGACCAAATAAGCCACATTCAACCCGTTTCTGACTTGATGTGTGAAACAGTTGTTGGAACCCTTCTTGTACGAACTATGTGTATATCTGTGTTATTATTCTAGTTAATGCCTGAAAACATTGATCCAAAAACCCATCTCTCTGTGACCTTTAGTGACTCCCACTAGATAGTGCACTAGCACCAGCATCTCTGACCAAAACAAACACTTCACTGGCCGCAGATTACCCTCTCATCCGGTTCCGTAAAGTTCGGTAAAAATGGCCCCTAATCCCACATCGAACAACAACAACTAAATAAAGTGACCCTCTGTACAGGAGGGAAAATAAAAAATATCTTGCAAACATGATATTTGTTTTCCGCTATGTTTTTGATAAAATCTCATGTAACTGTCTGAAAATCTTTATGGACAGACAGACAGAGAAAAACATAGATACATTTTTACTTACAACAGAATCTCATAATATCCATCGATCATCAACGTCTGCAGCTTTGGTCGCTTCCTGCACATGTCAATTATCTGGGGATTTAGGAAAAAGGGCAAGAGTCCCATGACTGCAATACATTCTCAACAAGATGGTGATAAGATTTCGAGTAAGAGCACATACCCCTCCTAAAAAGAAATAGATGTTTGCCAGTAGTAATAGTAGCTGGCCTGAAACATACAGGTAACCCTTCAAGTTGTGTTCCAGGCGAAACGGAAGCTGTGGAGCAGAGGTCAGACGTCAGCATCATCAGCACAAGTCTGTCTCAGATGGATCATAAACTATATTTAAAGATGGACGACATTGCTGGCTCCAAAGAAATGAAGCCAAAGCGCCATGATTGCCACCTGGCGGCTGGATGCACTAATCTGGACCCCTCCATGGTAGTAAATGGGACATGAACATAGACAAAAAAGTTGTTTCTGAAAGATGGGTTCATCCCTCGATCGCTACTGTGCATACTCTTGCTCCATATGCGCAAGATGGCGGAACTGGTATCATGGATATTTTAGCTCCATTTCAGGATAGCGGAAGGAAGTGCAGAAGCGTTATCCATCTTTATATTCAATCTAGTTCCCTGAACCTCACCTGTAATTCTTTCTTATTGTAACCCACAAGAGTGAATATGATCAGGTACAGAAGGTAGAACAGGAAGTTGACGAAAAACAGGGGACCCGCAAACTTCTTCCACTTCTCATCCAGCATTCGGTTCAGAGGTTCCGTCTCAAGCATCTTGTGACGGTTCTGCAAGGAAACAGGAGGAGAAAGATGTTTAAGAACGGGATGACAGCAACAGCAGCAGCCCTGACTAAGCTCTTGATGCCAGAACTCACAGGAATGTCGCTGCCGCGGATTAGTATCTCCAAGACTGAGGCTTCCTCGCACGAATCCAAAGTGGCCAGGTCGTACAGGGAGCAGTTGACCGGCCCGTAAACCCATTCGGTGAATTTACGGGACAAATGTTTGGTGTGGCTCTCTTGGAATTCCCGTTTCAGGATGTGGGCAAAAAGCTGCAGGCAAATGAAAGGAAAGCCAGAAGGTTCACTGTCGGTTGTCCCTGCCGTTAAACACTCAATCTAAAACTGTAGACTTGTCTGGAGCACACTTCTAGGCAGCAGGACTATGGACATCTCTTAAATGAGCTAGCAACATCTCTACTGACCCCTATCTTGCCAGTCTTGGCAGCCATTTTGAGAGGGGTTAGCCCCTGGTGGTTCTCGATGTCTTCCAGCTTCAGCTTCGGATGCAGTCGGGCAGTGGTCTTGAGGATGCTGTCGTATATGTTGGTGATGAAGTCGGTGTTCTCAATGGAGTTGTCAGCAATCACCACCAGAGCATGCAGTACTGTGTTACCCTGAGAATCTGCCAGCTTTGCATTCGCCTGCTCGTACTCGTTCTCCATCAGGTAGTCCACCACGTCAGCCTGGTTGGTGCATGCGGCCAGAGACAGAGGCAACTCACCTGAGGAAGACGCAGAGGGGGAATTTCAGTCTGTGACTGGTCTTTATTTAGCCTGTGTTTGTGTCATATATTAAAACTGTTCATGCCTGCAGAGCTTTGAGACTAGCACATCTTTTCTCATTCAAATTAGTTGAGAATGAAAGATATAGTCCCCTACCAAGGTCTCTTTCCGAGAACCAAGTTTACAGTTTATCTCTAATGGACATTGGTTGATTGAAATGACCCTTCTGGGTTTATTCTATACACCTTTTCTTTTAACTCAGTCCCTGTTCAAGATTTAACATAACTTCTTAAAAAAAACCTTAAGTTCTATTAGTGTAACTTTAACTCTGGAAATCACTCTTATTTTATTATTATAATTTTATCCGTAAAATGGGAAAGACGTGCAGCAAAGAGCCGGGTCAGAACCAAATCGGCAGCCACTAATGAGGCTTCACGGGCGACCAGCTGTACTAGCAGGTGCCCAAAGTATTAAGTATTTACAGTTGGTGTTTCATCATTGGTTTCATACCAGGTTCAGTTTACTTGGTACAAGAGCAACTCGGCCTAAGAGAACAGATGTTTGTCTTCTGTAACCCTAATGTTGTCATCAGATATATTTCAATATGTGCTTTAATGTCCATTTTGTAGGATTTAGTGGGATATAGTGGTGAGGATATAGATTAATTAAGATATGAAAGTCTCATTTTGATCTAATGACAACACAATGATTTTGAGTTTCCGGTGATTTATATCTGATGAAAACATAATTAATAATAATGATAATGAATATTTTGTTGCACTTAATGTCAAAGATTTCTAGGACACAGAGTCTTTCAATATTAGTTGCATACTCAATTGGCTATTTAGTAGCAGAGGTGGGACCAAGTCATTTTTTTGCAAGTCCCAAGTAAGTCTCAAGTCTTTGCTCTCAAGTCCTGAGTCAAGTCCCAAGTCAAGACAGGCAAGTCCCGAGTCAAGTCCAAAGTCAAGACTGACAAGTCTCAAGTCAAGTCCAAGTCCTGCAGTTTGAGTTTCGAGTCTTTTCGAGTCCTTTTGATCACTGAGTAATAATATATTTACACAGATCATGTATGCTTTTAAAATCTGTATTTATTTATTTATTTATTTATTAAAACAAGTGCATTTGAAATTACAGAAAAAAATTGTGCCAACATTGCACTTCCGTATTGCACTATTAACCAGTCATTTTTAACATTTAACTCATATTTTGCAAGAATATTCTTCATTTTAAACCACTCCTACAGAATGAACACATTTGAAAAAACAAGTGCAACTGTAATTATTTGTACAAAAGTGCTAACATTGTATTTTGCATTTTAACTAGTTCCACAGCAGTTTCTGTCCTGTCCTGTGTTTATCTCACCTCATATTGTCTGTGTGTGTGTGTGTACATGTGAGAAACATAACAAATACATGAACATGAACATTTCTGTCCTGTCCTGTGTTTATCTCATCTCATTTATCCTACCTCATATTGTCTGTGTGTGTGTGTACATCTAGCCTTCAGGGCCCTATGCTGAATTGCATTTGCAAAAGACCAAATTGGCCAAAAGTCTGTCAGTCATTTGTGCACGATGTGGACGTAGTATGATTCCACCCAGTGCCGCTGCGAGCCATTTTGGTGCCCTAAGCATAACTCCTCTATGGTTACATTAAATAATCATCAATAAATACAAAAAAGAATAGTCAATCTTCTTTAACTTTTTTTGAGCAATTTAATATATCTCTTGTTCTGCCTTTTTTGTGATATACATGGCTAAAAGGTACCTAATATTTCTATACTGAAGTAATATCGGCATTATAATTGTAAGCTAATTTATTTAATGACGTTATTGTTGAGGGTTGATTTGTATTTCCGGTTTTAAGTGGGTTGTTGGTAGTGACTCTTATTTTGAAAGGGGGTTTTAAAGGAAGTGGGTGCTGTGATGAGTGAAGTTGTAAAATGAACGGAGAATAAGCGGGTGTGCTGTCCCGAGCGCATGACCTGCTCTCGTGTCCTTTGTCGGCTGAAGCCGGACTTATGATACAACCAAACGCTCGGCTACATAATTATAATAACTATGATAATTTTTCAGTTGCTTTTTTTTGGTGCCCCCTCAGGACTTGGTGCCCGACGCACAGCGCGTAGTGCGCGTTTCGGGAGCGGCGGCGCTGCACACACAGACGCACACAAACACGATGACAGATACAGAGCACTCCTTAATAACATACTTTTGAATCTTTGTGTTTTGGGGAAAGGAGCAAGTCTTATCAAGTCAAACGGCTCAAGTCCAAGTGAAGTCACGAGTCATTGATTTTGAAGTCCAAGTCGAGTTGCAAGTCTCTTTACAGTTTGCCAAGTCGAGTCTAAAGTCATCAAATTCATGATTCGAGTCTGACTCGAGTCCAAGTCATGTGACTCGAGTCCACACCTCTGTTTAGTAGTACTCCAGTGTCTTGAGCTTATACCCTTCGTTAGCATTAATTAAGAAAGTAATAGTTATTACTTACGACATGAAAAGAAAAAAAAGAAACTGAATTTTGTATATGGATATCCTCAATGGTTGAAGTGCAGCAGAGAAACAACCCAGTTCAAACAGCAACAAAGACTGTCAAGTGCTGAGTTGTACTTCCCGCTCTATAGAAGCGTAAACTCACCAAAGTAAAAGTAGGGGCTCTCATGTGGCCGGAAGAATTTTCCACAGGCTTTGGCATGGACATCTGCTCCTTTACTGACCAGTAGTTTCACATAGGAAATACTTCTCCTCTCGATGGCTATATGGAGAGCTGTCTGACCTGTCAGAGTCAAACATCATGGTGTTTACATATGAAAGACTGAGAGAGTGGGGTCCCTTAAAAAAAAGGATTGTGTGTGTTTCAAGCTCTTACATTCCCAGACAAAAAGTGTACCTTTGTAATAGCTGCTGGTGTAGGCTGCATTCACAAACTCTTTAATGTCGCCCAGCCTCTCGGAAATCTCAATTAATAATTCCACAGTCTCGTTCTTGCCATCGCGGAGGTGCAGGAGAGCCTTCATGAGGGGGGTTTTGCCATACGACTGATCTGCAGGTGCAACATAACAATCAGGGAGTAAATACACACACATCCAGACGGGTCAGCAGCTTCCAGTGTGGTGCACTCAGGGTCTTGACACACTCACAGAGGGAGTCGGACAGTTTCTTCATGTTTTGGTACAGGTACTGGTGCAGGCCCTCCAGCTTTCTGACGTCCCTGCTGGCCACTGCTTCAAACAGCCTATCAATGTCAAATGTCTGACTCTCTCTCTTCCGGTTGTTCGGCTCTATACCTCGGATCGCTCTACAATGCAAAATATCACACCGAAAATTGGGTTGGGACATACATGAGTCAAAAGTTCAAGCCGCTCGACATGAATCATCTCTTTGGGGCTTGATGACACACTGAAGCTGAGATATGGTGATTTACAAACAGGTAGGATCATATTATCAAGGCATGGAGAACCTCACTTGTCAAAGTTGAGATTGAATCTGAGTTTCGGCTTTGTCTGCTCCATTTCTTCCTGGTAATCAGTGTCCATTGGTGCCATTGGGGCCTCCTTGCCATTCTTATTTGCTGCTGTATTCCGTGATTTCTCCTCCTCTGTCCTGTCGTCTGTTTCCAGGGAGAAGCCAAACATCTCCGACTTCTTCATCTCTACCTCCCTCTGCAGTGGTCTATGTGGAGACATGGCACAAGTGGGACATGGCTTTTGAAAAGTGCAAAAGACATTTTTCTGTAGGCGAGTTATGAGCCACCCAAAGATTATAAAGATCGAACAGAATATTGAATACAATATCTCACTACCCTCTTCCAGCATCTGAGATTTCTCAAATCAAAAAGGCTGATTGTATATTAGAAAGAGTGCATACTCCCGACAAGGTGCAACAGTTCCTTTAAATTTAATCAAGCTGCACCAAATTGCACACACTTAGAAAGATATCACTCTCTTAAACATGCCTGACTGTTTACACCAAGAGTGGTTCCCTGGGAAATCCGAGAAAACTAACAAACACACAGACAAACAAACCAACAAACAAATGGACAGAGGTGTAAACATACCCTCCCTGACGAAAGTAAAAGTGCTGGACAACATGTTTAGTGTTTGTGCTTTCCACATCAGTTACAACGTGTCTGTCAGCTGAGTCTGAATGTGAATTTACCACACCTCACGGGCAGACAAACATGTGATAGCTCAACCCCACTGACTAACAAAGGAGTGTATTTATAAGATTTCCATGACAGCAGTGCACAAAACAGGATTTCGCAGCTACTTCTGTGGGTGGAATAATCCAATCCAGCTTTTCAGACGATCATATTGGTCCAAAGTGTCGATTTAGAGGATGACATGTTAAGGACAACGGAAACACGTCTCCTGCTGCTTCTTGTTCCCTTTTTTGTCAAGAAAATGGGGAATCAGTGACTCTGGAAACTGCATGATCATCACAAGACTGGCAGACACAAAGAATGCAGGAACAGAGAAGTCCATCTTACACTGAAACTCAAATATATTCTGGACATCCCATCTGAATGACATATTAAACATTTGATTTAATTGAAACACGATTTGAGAAATGTATTACGTGTTTTTTGGAAATTTGAGTTTTCAGAAGCAGCACACAATGCATTTATTTTCTTCTGTTTTTTTAAATATTGTTTATTATATTATTTTTTATTTGATTTAATTCGCATGGGAATTCAGCAGATTACTCCAGATAGTCTGATTATTAATAACTATTATTTCTTACAATAATATTAAAAAATAATAATGTGAAGAGAGACAGACTGTTTCCTCTGATTTTCTGTATCTTTATCAAATCTAAGCCACAATCAAGGCTGTGCAGAGTATGATCTTAAAGGTTTCATCCACAATAGGGTTTTGTTCATGTATGGATGCTGCAGATACTCCCCTGGACCTGACTCAATCTAATCTAAAAACAATCAAACAAGGACATAACACATTGGTGACTCACCAGAAATAATTCTTCTTCTCCCTCTTCCAGATGGTCTTCTTGATCAGAAATCTGATCCATCAGTCGAAAACCAAAACAAGCATACAAAGAGGAGCAGAGATCTGGGCGTGTGAATCCTATGGTCCAGTATGTCCTGAGATCCCAGCTCAGTGTAACAGAGATAAGGAAGCAGGAGGAAGCTAGAGGCAGATTGAGTGACCCGCCCTGGAGAATATCTGAGCACTTAAGTGAAGCCTTGTGTAAAAAGGGATGCTGTTATTGACCTCCCCCGGCTCGTCAGCAACTATGATGTGTTATATGGTATACATTACAATAATGTGTTTCAATGAGGAGTTCCTCGTGAGCTGAGCAGCTTTCTGCAATGTTTTCATCGTTACATTTCGAGTATTCAGCTGTCATATTCAGATGGAAAGAAATTCCCATAAAAGAAAATGTTTTAAAGATTGCTATGTGTTTCTGAAAATAAATATTCAAGAGAAACTTACCCTTTTTGTCTCGGCTTTTCTGCCACTTGTCCTTAATGTTACTGAAGCTCTTCCTGTGTCACATCAGCCTCTGGTTAGTTTCACAGTAATGGCAGTGTGTGTTCCCAGTGCAGCTGTTGTCCTGTGACTGAGTGTGTGGTTGCAAAGCTTCTGCATACAAGTTCTGGTTACTTTCGAAGGGTTACTTCCTTTTTTATTTTAATTTTTAATTTTTACAGTAACACAGTCACCAAGACAGTGAGATGTTTTATCTGCGTTAATGTACTACGTCATTCAATGTGTCTGTGTGAACTTTTAAAATCTGTGCACCAGAAAAGAATGATGGTCACTATGTCTACTATAATTTGGATGAGTTAATCAAAACTATAGTTAAAAAAATAAATGCAATGTAATTCAAGACAAAATTATTAGTAATACTGTTTTATTTGTATAATCACATCACTTCAGCCGTGAGCAGCACTAACAGAAGCATATTTCCATATCAACTGTAGTTGATTCAACAAAATCCTACCTGAGTAGTAAACAAACAAACAAACTAACATTTATAACAGTGATGTTGTGTGTTTTCCACACAGGAAAAATCTGTACATAAATTAATTTTATAAGATAAAATATGAACATGGCTGCTGGAAATATTACGTTTGAAAGGACAGTTTGCCATAATCTGCATCTAGCCTCATCTGAAGCAAAATGTGGAACTGAAGAATATTAATTTCAACCTACAACATTGACCACATTATGAGCAGAAGAAATTCAAACTGAAATCATATATCAAGACTTAGAATTAAGAGAAGGAGAAGAAAGTGCAACTTAAGGATTTAAAAATGTTTTCCTTTATACCAAAGTTTGTCCTAAAATCAGGGCATTAAGTAAATAAAATGAAAATATAATCACAGAATGAACACAGCAGGGATAATGGGGGAGGAGACACCCCACCAACCCTGATATACAACTGATAATTGTCAGCTCTTGATCGAAGCACTTCCAACCTGCAGCAACACCAGCTGAGGAACCCACAAGCATCAGTGTGTCAGTCTGTGATTTGACTGGTTTTCCAGAACCATGACCCCAATTCACCTTTAACTATTCACCAAAGGCGGCCAATGTTGCCCGGCTCACAGGTCAACTTCATCATGATAAGATCAACTTGCCCGACTACTATCCAATCAGATCACTGGGTATATTCAGTCATCATCACTGAATCCTGACTGAGAGAGTTTTCAAACAAGTGTCAAGGGTTTAAGAGCGATAGAGATGTTTTAATGGCTCAGTAGAAGCACTTTGATAATTAAACCAAAGGAATATGTGTCCACTCTGGTAATAATATTTTACTTGAAACCATCACAATAGTAGCTGACAACGATGCAGTGAAATAATATCAATTGTCCAAAGAGTTTTTAGGCTCTCAATCATGTTCTACAGCTCAGAATAGCACAAGGCAATTTTTGAATATTAAATTGTTTAAATCTTAAAAAAGTACACTGTTTTTTGTTAGAAAAAAGATGTCCACACACTGATAATTTGTGCAGTAAGTTACAAATGCACACTTTGTTTATATACACCTTGATATGTGCAAGATGTCTCATCTCCCTTTCTTTTTATGCAGGCACGCTAAACAATTCAACTCAGATTTTCATCAGAATCCCTACTTTTTCAACATATGATTCATAAAAATGTTTGCATCATCAGAAAACAGCATAAATGTCGTTACAGATGATGCTCCTATACTCACTCCAGTGAATATGTTGACAATACCAAAGGTTTTAAAAGACACTTTATAGCCTTATTCTTTAACTATTTGGATAGTATTCCTACTTTTTCTATAGTGCTTTAGTTACATTCTAGTTTCTAGTGCTGCATTACTAAAGATAATTCAATAAAAAGTCTTCTCACATCTCATATATGTAATGTTTGTGTCATGGTTTTGAAGTTTTTCCAACGGACCGGCCTGTAATTATGATGTCAGCCTGTAAGGTATCTCATTACTGCTTTCTCGTACAGACCCGTTTACATGAAGGCACAGTCTGCATCGATCGATAGATGAAATCTCTTCAGCAACCTCAGATAGTCGGGGTGACCTTAAAGATGAGAGGGTCAAGAAACCTGACCCAGAAACCACGAAATGGAAGGATGGGGGAGGGGGGCGGGAGAGACCGACATACCTGAGAAAGACACATTTCCTTTATTGTTGGATGCTGAAATAATTCATGGGCTTTGTATAATGTCTTTTAGCAGCACAAAGGGAATGAGCATAAACACGTTGCTATCTACCCTTGAAACATCTGCGCTGGTGCAGAAACCTAAGTCTGTAAAGCTGCGTGGTAGTAAGAGGAGGGGTGCAGGAGCCCCTTAGTGGGCTTCAGGTTATTTACCATATCAGTAGGAACTTTCATTTCAGATATATGGACACTGATCTGGATTCTTGTGTGTAACATGTTGAAGACCTTACAGTGAAGAACAAAGCAGAAGTTTGACCCAAGTCTTTCACAGCATATTGTGTTGATGCAATGTATTTGCCCTCACATGGTTCCCGTCAGTCCCGAAATCAACCAATCAGTGGATTTATTTTGAAGCGTCACATGTACGATGCCATATTGATTTTGGCTGGGGGGAAAAAACACTATCAAACACAACTGCGACCCACAGATGGTCAATGTATTGCTCTTCGGGGACAGTGAATTTAAATGTGGCTGCTAGTTTGGGCTAAAATGTGAACCATGTCATACATTCTGTCCTTTGGTCCGAAAGGTTTCACAACCTCACGGCACATCATGAGTCACACAAGGTTTTTGATCCCTATCCTGGCAAATATGCTGTAGCTTTTGTTTTAAGATTACAGATTACAAAATGTTGCAGCATTTTTTGTTTGCTTGATTCTTCCTTCTTTCAAAGTGATACCATATGATACCGAACTCGGAGGTGTGCAAAATCATCAGTTAATCATGTAAACATACAGGGGAGGTTTCCCCTGTGGATTCTAGGTCTCATTTAGAGTCGGTCACAGAGGACCATGGCCACACCGACAGCGGAGTCTGCGTTCTGTCTGTACACCACCGGCTGATGAAACGCCTTCTCCACTTCCTGCCTCAGCACCTCGTTGCGAGTGAGCGCGCTCCCGCTACCCACAATCCTGCTGACCCCCGCCTGCTGCAGACGCTCGACTGGCATCATGGAGGTGAGGTTGTCCAGTACCCCGCGACACAGCGCCCTGGTCACGTGGCCAAGGGAGAGGTTATCGGCGGAGATGTTGGTGACCTGACCGAGGCAGAGGGGGCTGTGTCTCTCTCCCAGGATAGTGGGGCTCACCCTCAGATCGCTGCTCTCCTGGTTCAGGGCGCAGCCGATCAGCTTCTCATATAAACATGAATCAGTCAGCTCAGCATCTGGGGGGGACAGAGTGGGCAGTTTGACATTTGGATGAAACACATTTAAAGGGAATAATCTATTGTAATCTGTCATTTTAGTAAATAAGTAATATAGGTATTTAATTCCGCTTTTCCTCAAGTGATTCAAAAGAATAGTGAATTGGTTATTAAACAATAAAGGAAACAAAGCATTTGATCAGATAGAAAAACAAAAAGCTAAACTAGACGAAGGCCCTTTTGTGTGAGTAGGCAAATGTCCCAGTGAGAGCCTTCAGATTTTAGGAACGTTTTAGTTAGTCGCCAGTGTGGATGTGCTGTACACAATGCACATGATCCCCAGTCAGAATTAATAAGTTATGTCATGCCTCTGCCTGCTGTGCCACCTCATATAGAAGAATTGTTTTGGCCCAGATTTGGCCCACACTACCATACGGCCACATACATGGAATGATAGCAATTGGCCGGTGTGCTCAGTTCTGGGCAACAAGTTACCAATAAGCCGAAGGTGTCCCGAATTAGTTTTATATTAACCGTTCACCCTTTTAGGTTCATGTCCAGACCACACCTTGCCCACAGCAACAACATTTGTTTTAAGATATTTGGGCCACATTTACTGTATCAGTCAGACAACACACATTGAAATGCTTATTGCAACAGGAGAACATGTTAGTGTTTGGCGTCTAGGCACCGACTTAATCCCTCCCCCTGATATGATTGCATAGATATGATGGGAGTGATGACCAAATACTTGTCACCCTCGGTCGGCGCCTACAGGTGGATGCTGGGATGGTGGAGGGGCTGAAGCAACTGTCAGCAATACTGACGGAGGTGCGCGGCAGGGGAGTAAATTTGGGGAACTTTTTCTGGTAAATAGACAGCCTAATAAGGAGGTTGTGTATTACAGATGGTTGTGGAGGGTGAGGTATGTCACATGGTGTAAGTCACATGATTGGAGCAGAGCAGCTGGAGTTGGCTGCCTGAAGTAGCTCGCAAACACCATTATACATTCGGCCACTTAAGGCTCATATCCATTTCCTCCGGACCACAAGAAGGCCAGAAGAGCTGCATCATTGCCTTAAGTGGCCCACTTCCATATGCTATCTGGGATCCTACATCTGAACGGTAGAGACATTTCTGTGCTATTATGAGCACGTCTAATCTATGAATCTCCTGCTGCGATGTTAATGTGTGAAAGGTAAACTCCAGAGAAAGACAGGACCCAATTCTGCTGTGCTCATTCTCAAAACAGCTAAACTAAGCCTTGTAATACACTGGTAACCTGTCCAGGCTTTACCCCTCTTTAGAAGTGATGCTATCTGAAATTATGATTAGAACCTCCGTCTTATCTTTACGTAACTGTATTATAATTAATTACACTACTCAGACACTAACTCGCCATCTGTGTTCAGAACATTGAACAACCTTCGCTTATTTTCCTCTGGATTCAGGATGAGTAAACTGGGATTGTATTATGACACAGGTTGTACAGGAGATTACCGACAATCCACTCTCTCCTCAAACCAACACTGCCCCTCACTGGTGATGATCTGAAAGTGAGTTTCTAAATGCAGCTGCGGTGTGAAATTGGCCACCCAGTTGAGCCAGGTTATTATGGTTTTCCCAAGTCATCAGTGAGTGTACAGTCTATCTCACGAAGTGCTGAATAAAAACACATACTGAGCTCTTTCATCCAGGCGGTGAGCATCTCCACAAAAGACGCCAGCACGTTCCCTCCGTTCAGCGACGCCGCCACCGCCAGGTACGAGGAGTCAAAGTAGGGGAAGTAGGAGATGGAGGAGGCGGGCTGAGGAGAATCTGGAGGACGGAAGTCAGCGGGCATGGCGAAGGTCAGCTGTGCTGAGGTGCTTATGTTAAGAACTGGGAATTTAGGGAGAAAAATGCAGTATATGAGAATACGAGATGTAAGAATAACAGCAACAAACAAGACATGCAAAAGGCGATTGTGGGATAACACTCATCCCATAATCAGTCTTCTGTGTGTGCTAAAACATGGGATACATTTTTTTAGTTGCTATAAAGGTGAAATCATTCTCCTATTTCCATCACAAAACTAATAGATGGTTGGAAGATGTTTATTGCAAAAACATGAGAGAATCGAATCAATTGAAGAAGTAGTGTATTAGTAGAGGAGATCTAATGGTGGCGGTTATATCTGATTCCTTTATTCAAACTGAATAAAGCATGAGTGTATGATGCTTTCAGTGCATTAAGTGTACTCCCAGAACGAGACAGCCATGACTGGACTTCGTGTTTCACCTGCGTCTGTAAGTGCACTCATACAGGAGTAGACAGAGCACTGGAAGTCTCCCAGCGCAGCCCCCACTGGCGTACCAGCAGGAACACCATGCCAGTCACAGGGAGTCAGTCCCGCCAAGACACCAGATGGCACACACTGAGGAAGCAGGGTCAGAGGGAAGCCGGCACCCTTTAGACTAGAGCATGCACAATACACACGGAGGGACTTGTTATGCAGGGGACACACAACAACAGTGACACTGAGCTTCTGATGATGAACACCTGTCATGCATTTAGTGCTTCAACTCGTGGATCTTAGTAAGAAGACACTCTGCCAGCTTTAAGTGTTATTAACACAGGAAGTTGAGCACTTTTACATACATGTCTACGTTCCACTGGTTGGAGGAAGTGTTGAAGAATCCCCAGCTGGCTGCGTTCTGAGGCGTCATCACACACCCGTCCAGACCACAGAGCATGGACACCACGTAGTCCTGGATGGTTCCTGCAGCTGTGAAGTCCTCGAGGAACTCAGGCCTGGAGGGAAACAGCCCCTCTTTACATTTTACTGCTTTCATATCACAAAGCTGAGTGGCTTTACATGGAGTGTTTTTTAAAGGTGTGTCCTGACCTGTGTTTCATGTACCAGAAGATGGTTGCACAGCCAAACCCTGTGGCCACGCTGAGATGGGAGTCTGGTTTAGGGAGAGAGGACAGGAAGCTGCTGCTGCAGCGTCCGTCCTGCCAGGTGATCAGCTGACTGGTGTCTCTGACTGTGAAGGAGTCTCTGTTGGACCAATCACAACCTGAGAGACATGAAGAAAAACACAGTAGATGTTAACTTTAGATTTTTACAACAAAAAAAAGCAAGTGTTTAACTTTATTGTTATGGATTAAGTTTGGTTTTGATACAAAAATATCCCAGTAGCATTAGATTCCTAAAATTAAAAAAAAAAACTACATGCACATCTTTTTTTTAGACGCAGCCAGCAGAGGTTGACATAGTTATGAAAGTTTTTTATTAAAATGAGGACAATTAGATTCTCTAACTGTCCATTTCCTCAGTGCATTAGAAAATTAGCATTACAGACTGAGATGTCACTGTAATTCAACATTATGGAAACACAGCTCTCCTGCTGACATGTTTGTTCCAAATCTGCTTGACTATTACATTACATTACATGTCATTTTTTTTTTTTTTGACTATTACTAGTAAATGTTCTTCTAATGCTGTCTGGCTAAACATTATGGGAAATGTTGTGTCATCAAACTCTGACCTATCTTTAGAGTCTCTCTCTTCTGACCAGGGGCGTCGTTAGCCCTGGGCGTCCGGGGCTTTAGCCCCGGATGTTTTATGAATAGCCCCGGATCAATTTCGCATCAATTTTTTTTTTTTTTTTTTAATTATAGCCCCGCGATAACATTCGCTGATTATAAAGCAAACGTTTTTCCAAAGCAGTTATGTATGTTTTAGAAAATTTAGATGAATTGCTCCAGTTTCTCCCTTGGCCATAGAACGGGCAGCATATCCACATTGCGTTGGCATAGATAGCAACCATCTCTAAGTGAGGAAAGCTGTGAAAGTTGTATGCTAATTTGCGGTGAAATACCATACTGTATCTGATGATGCTATAACAAACCAAGCCAGGTAAGGCAAGATAAGCTAGGACTGATGCTCTCTTTTTTAGCAACTGATTAAGTAAAAGACAAAAAAGCAGAGAGACATGACATGTCATGAGGTTGTTACTTTAAAATTATTGTACAGTGGTCAGGTGATATCTTAATGGCTTTTTGTCCAGTACCATGAGTGTTTGTTAGTTAAGTGTTCACAGTGGAGCAACTGTTGTTTTTCCGGTTTGTGATCAGCAGTATGAGATGTATAAAAAGATTGATTGCATGTAAAGTTGTGCTGCATCTAGAGGGAGCTGGTTCCTAATGTACCTATAATTCCTTAAATTGAATTTGACTGTATTACTCACCTGCTTCACATGTTTCTTGAAGGAGAGCTGTGAGTCCACAGTTATTCCTAAATATTTAAAATGTGAAGCAGGCTGGATCTTTTGTCCATTAACAATAATATCAGGCTGATTTCCATTTGTTCTATTTTAAAAGTACATGCATGCTGTTTTACTGATGTTGAGTGTCAGGCAGGACTTTGAGAGCCAATCAGTTAATTGATTCATTGTTTTTCATAGGCATATACGAGACAACACAAATATGTAGACTGCATTTCATTTTCTATTCCAATGTACCTTTTGTCTCTTGGATGTTTATTAAAGACAAACTGTTCGATAAGGCTGCCAATATATATATTTTTTTAAACACGGTTTATCACAATAAGGGGAGAATAGTTGGCACAGCCTGTACCCTGTATATATACACACCCACACCCAATGGTCTGCATCCAATCAGCAGGCATTTGAGGACTGACATTTTTATTTTAACTATTCTACTGCACCAGATTGATGGATTTAACTAACTGACGTGCAAAATTTTCTCCGGTGGGGCAACCCCCCCGGACCCCCGATGTCAATGTTCGCCCCTGGGCTAAGCCCCCGATGTCTCATGATCCTAACAACGCCCCTGCTTCTGACTGTTCAGATCAGAATCGGACCTGACTTTTCTTGATTTATACAAAAAGATAACACAATCAATGTTCACTGATCTGTGATAATAGTTCCTGCAACACATTTTTCAATATTCTGAACAACTAATTCAAAAACCGTTGCAATTCAAGTTGTGATCATTTAGATGAAACACTCGTGAAATCATCCCTAGGATTATTTTATATTAAATTTCTGTCAATAGATCCCTTTCACCTCAATCATACACACTGGATCTTTATTCACAATTAATGTTGACTGTTTGTTTGTTTTTATTTAGCGGCATCACGCAAAAGGATTACCACGACAGTTGGCGGAAGGATGTGTAATGTGTAAGGAAATAACACATTTGAATTCATTAAATAATCTGTGGATCTTGATGAAAAAAATCTGATTTATTTAAGGAGCTGGTACCTATTATTGTGTGCAATTTTCTGCAGACCCAAATAAAAACCTGGATTCTAGTGAATTTGAATCTCTATCGAGTGCCCATTTAGTTATGTATTTGAATTATAGTATATTAAAAAAGAAAAAGAAATGTATCTGCTGCTGACGGACTCCTGCGGTGAGCAGCATGAATAAAACAGAATTTGAAGAAGGACAATTATTGCCTGACTTCTCCCTTAAAACGTGTTTGCTGTCCATAAACTTCTGCTACTTGCAGTAACTTGCAAAATGCAGTTATCATCAATTACTGCAGGTGTCGCCAAATCAACCTGGACTGAAATATTTAAGCCAATGTTAATTACGGTGGCCCTGAGAGCTCAACACCCTGTTTTCTCTTCCTGGAATTTTCTCTTCATTAAACATGTGCCTACTCAGGCCTGGGCAACAACATGTAGATATGTTGGGAAATATTGTCTGTGTGCAGTCCCCACCCACTATCACATGACCAGAATGACAGGTGACGATTAACACTTAACTCACACCTCATAATATTAACTGATGATACAAACTGAAGGATAAAAAAAGAAGTTGAGGCACTGTGAATGCATTCATAAGTTAAAGAGTAAAGTTAAGCTGGTTTCTTTTTTATTATTAAAAAAATATAAATAGCTGAAAGACGCTATACTTTTCTTATAGTCTAAGGGCCTGAAAACAAAACTAAGCCCATAGGATCATGAATCAGCACAGAATTCAAAACTATATTAATAATCCTTTGTTTTAAGCCCTCACACATGAGAGTGTGATATGGGGCCTTTATCATGGATGGCCTGACAGGGAGCATTAGATTTAAGTAGGTAAAAAGTACAGATTGTGTACATGCAGGGGCCACATCTGAAAACTACTCTGACGTGGGCACTGAGTTGCATTCACATTTCAAAGTCCAGTAGCAAGCCGATCCCCTGACCCTGAAGTTATTTATTCTGTTTTTCCCCGCTAGGTTATCTAATGAATTCAGTGACGATCAGTGTCCAAGCACCTCAAACTTCCCCAAGGACGTTGCTACACAAGTGACCACACATTGTTTTGAAACTCCACCGTGTGCATCCACACATACAGGCAGGTCAGTGCTCTCACCGCTCTTTGCCTTCCAGAATAAGACGCCGTGCATCTGTCCGGACAGACCGATGCTGCACACATGCTGCAGTTTGTCACTGGGCAGGAGCCCGATGCACCGATTCACAGCGTCTACGATCCGACCTGTGTCCTGCTCCTTAGCCTGCAGGTTGACAGAGAAAACACAGCCGTGCTACACGCACACTCACGCACAGGGCAGAGATCATATTTCCGAGCTGCAAGGTAGAGAGTAGTTCGGTACGTGAACGCACTCACCTTGCTCCCGCTGCTGTCAGTGATATCAGACGTAGTTGGGACAGTGTGACTCGCAGCCACCGCTCTGGAGTCAGTCTCCAGTAACACCGCTTTCACCGAGGTGGTCCCCACGTCCACACCCAGGATATAGGCCGACATGCCGCTGACTGAGTGTGTGTGTGAGTGTGTGTGTTTCATCATCAGGAGGAAGACAACAATGATGCGTTTATGTCAAACAAGGAAATCGGATTGCTAAACGTGTCCCCGTGCACTTTGGTGTCCACGTTACTCAGTATTTATTCCTATATTCCACAATGTACAGCTTACTGAGATTTATATGTATTTACATATATACATAGACTATTGTGAAACTGTATGTGTTTAAGAACACATACTTAAAATTGTTTAAGATAATAATTTATGATTAAAGAAAAGAAAAACACATGCTGACTTTAAAAAATGCCTTGCAACACGCCTAAACCATATCTAATTCCTTTTTGTCACAGTGTACATTTCAGCTTACTGATCAACAGCCCACAACATAGATCATAGGTGTGTACTGGCTCACTGCCATGACCTACCTAAGTGGAATTGGGTCATTCCTAGTTTCATTTGTTACACATCATCTCACCTAGACAACACAAAATATGGACATTGAATTAAAAGGTCTGATGTGATGGACACATATAAAATGCTGTTACACATGTTACAGCAAATAAGTGTATTGGCAACACACTATTCCATTGTCTTAACTATTCATAAACAGCGTTGCTTGATTTAAAGTTATGTGGATATAAACACTGAAAATAGGCCTTTGTGCCTTTTGACAACTTATTTATAATAGTCACCGGAATTATCTTTGATTTCAAATCATGAAACCAGTTTATCTTTCATTTGAATGGAGGTGTGAGAGGCAACGTGGTGTCTCAAGAGCATGACACGTTTACTCAGACTAATTAAAGGGGCATGTCGCTCGTATGGGATGGAGTTTCCTACGCTTTGCCGTGCATGGAAACGCACCATATATTTAGCCTCCTGCTCGATGGTTACCAAGCTCCCACAATGCACCACTAAGGAACATGGCCGCCCGTGATCGAGGAGTGTCGTCCCATTGAGAGTGAATGTGCTGCTGCTGCACCACAGAGGCTGAATCCACCTGAAGAAGTGACCGGACTGTTTGTGAAGGCCCTCACACGGAGCATGAGTTTGTGATCCCGCTGTGAGGCCCGACATTTCCCTGCGTTTATCTCCGGTGAGAGGCTGTCATCACTCGCTGTCAGCGGAGCTAGCCGAGGAGCTAACTAACGGTGCTAGCATGTTAGCGTCAGCACCGACATTAATGCTCCACTTCATCAGGTTAATGCGCAGTGAAACCATTCAATGTAATACGTAGGCTTTGTGTTTGTATGTGTGTTAGGTGTCTACATGTTTTACCGCTGCTAGGTTCTACATGTGTTGGTTAGCCAGGTAGCTTCATCGTAGTTAGTTACTAAGCTAACACCGACCAATGCAGAATGACACCTCTGTTTTCTCTCTTGAGCCATATTCCAGGGATTTAATCAAAATGAGCGATACGGCCGACAGTTTTCACAACAGTTAATCCTTAACTATCACAATTAATGTCCCTATTTTCATTCATTCATTATTTCCATAAGTAATTTTGAACTAGCCAATAAAGCCAAAATACACAGAATTATTGGGGTTGAATTAGATTATCACCCTGTTTTGAAACTATCAAGCTATATTTGTAAGTATAACTTCAAAAATGCTGTTAGTCGGTTCACAAATACCAGATCATTTTGTGTGATATGACAATGTTGTGTGTTTGTTTTACACATGTATGCCCATACTTCCAAACAATAGGTAATGAAAGGAACAATGAGGTATCAATACAGTTTATGTAATGCAGTAGATGTATTTGTTCCTCTATGAAGGTTGTGGTTTTAAACTCTGCTTAATGAGCAGAGAATGACACTGTCTCTGTTTAAGAGCAGTTATAGAGAAATTAAATCACGATAATTATTAATGATGCTTTATTGATCATTGATTCTAATTTCCGACCTTCATAGCATTGTAGTAAATCTGCCAGTTTAATTATATTGACATCAGACCTACAGAAGTCTGTCCGTATGCAACCATGGATATCAGCTCTTTTCATGTTGAAAGGTTTGCTTTTAGCTGTAGTGAAATAAGCATCAAGATCAGTTTTGATAAACACAAGTATTAGTACCACATTGTACAAATGCTCCATTAAAAGTAAAAATATGTGCATTTAAAATCTTATTGAAATAAATATATAGTGCCCCTCAGGTTGTGCCATTGCAGTTATTGTTATTATGAGGCTGAAGTTGTACTTCTGGTTAATTCAATTAGTATTGTGTCAATTATGCAATATGGGCAAAAATGATATCAAGATTAAAATTCATATAAATCAATATAAAAAATGATCACACTAAATGTTCTAAACTTGAGATTAGATTAAGGCTCCTGAGTTTTTCATCTTGCTTTTTCTAAAACGGCTCTCCATATGTATCCATAGTATAATTAAGACATGAACAACATAAACTGAAAGAACACAAGTGCGTCAAACCTGCACAATATTTAGTATTTGCACTGTAAACATGTCTGAATCTCTCCTGTTACAGCAGCAGCCTCCATTGATACTAGACTTGAGCCAACATGGCAGGAGTAGTAGCCAAGCGTGAGGGACCACAGTTCATCAGTGAAGTGGCCGTGAGGGGCAACGCCGCCGTGCTGGACTACTGCCGCACCTCTGTATCTGCTCTGTCCGGAGCAACCGCTGGCATCCTGGGACTGTCCGGACTGTACGGCTTCATTTTTTATTTCCTCTCCGCAATCCTCCTCTCCCTGCTGCTCATCCTGAAGGCCGGACGGCGGTGGAACAAGTGCTTCAAATCGCGGCGGATGCTCTTCACTGGAGGCCTCGTCGGAGGTCTATTCACCTACGTCCTCTTCTGGACTTTCCTTTATGGAATGGTTCATGTGTACTGAAATTATCCCCCACAAATATCCCCTGAATGATTTCTATCTAATCCTATGTAAACCAGTCATAAATTGTCTGCCCTGCTGTTTGTAGATAAGCCATTAGTGAAGGACTTTGGATTTTTCCATAATGTACCATTGATATAGTAGACAATGTGTCAATAACTACCAAATACAGAATAAACAGTTCCCCTTTTCATCCTGCTACACACTAACCTGTGACTGTGAATTTATTTAACCTGTAATTCTGCTCTGTGCACAGAATCATCCCTACCAGAATAAGCCACAGTTGTTATAATGTAAGTTGTGGTGTAACATAGATTAAAATCCTAATTATATTAAATCATAACCACTTTAACAAGGTGTGGCATCACGTTTCATGTACAAGACTATGTTCTGATTATAGATGTGATTTATGATTTTAATAAATACCTCTGTACAATTTGTTTGCAAACATTATCTCTGCCAAGAGTTAGTTTTTCACTCATGTTTTTTTGTTAGTCGTTTATTTGTTTTGTTTGTTGCAAAATTACACAAAACTGCTAAAATGGTTTCCACAAAATCAAAGAACCCTTTACATTTTAATGTGGCTCTAGGAATGTTATCTAACTGTTCATAACATTGTGAGATAGGGCGTTTGTAGATATTTTAAGTTTTCCAAGGAAGATTTCATGGATCTCGATGGGAGAAAACATATATTCAAGCAACTGTCATGATGTGTGTGTGAAATATGGTGCAGCTTGATTGGATTTAAAAGGACTATTGGTTCTTGGCGGTGACGTGTGCGCTACTTAAATGAATCAACATGACAAATACATTAGTTTCCAGCAACGAAGAACATTCAATAAAAAGGCACAGGAACAAAACGGGAAAAGGAGTAACTGCACTTCAACGTCAGTCAGGTCAAACATCTCCAGTGAACCTGACGACTCAAAGAAGACTGACGGCACATGACAGAATGCATTCCACAGTGTCGTACATGAAAAATTATCAATCCGAGTGTGTTGTAACAATTGCATGGTAGATATCCATGTCAGAACCCCAGAATAGGAAACACATCAGTGTTAAACCAGTTCACATATCTGTCACAACACAGGTACATGATGCCTCCAGCTGAATAATAATTAAGACAGTTCACATGTTCTTACATTGAGTGCACTAAAAATACATTCTCTTCAATCTGTTCTTTCATGACCTTCTCTGTAACACAGAATTTCGAAGATGTCCTTGGACTGATTTTTCATATCTAGTATTTTTGGTGTAATTTTTATAATGTAGTCCATAAAATAACAGGTTAAAACGTAGGCCTTGAATACAACACATACATGGGAAATGAGGCCAAATTAGACTAATTAGATAACCAACCATCAAAAAAAATTTGAAATAGAATTTAAAACAATTAATAGAAACTGAAACACCAACTGACACATATTTGGCAATTCACTAAAAGTCTTTGATGAATGAATCTTCATTATCACAGTACTTCTTATTAATGGACCTGTTGTAATCTCATGGTTCCTGACCCATTAACTTGAAACCACCCTCTTGTTTATATGACATCAGAGTCCTGCCCCTCAAACCAGTGCTGCACATCAACATTTCCCTTGACCAACACATTTTCAGTCAATGCAAGCATCTCTCAAGCTTGTTGAAATGGCAACAGTGATACCAGCAGATAAGAAGTGGACAATCCATTTTACGTTTTGCTTCCACCTCCTGCAACATAACCGGGGCCACTGAGGCGGATAGGTCTACCTCTGTCTTATAACCTTAACTGTGTGGCGAGAACGTGATGTGGTTCTTCTGCTCTGAAACGTGGGTGGGGAGAGCGGAGTTGTATCTTTGACCTGTGTTGCGTGGAATGGTGGGACCCCGTGTTTCCTCTGCTGTGGGAGAAGATTCCTTACTGGCTTCAGTTTCCTCCTCTTTGTTAGAGTTGCCGATGCCTTTCTCTGCCCCTGGTTTCCTGGCTCTCCTCTCCCGGTTCCCAGTCTTCCCGTCCCTGTTTTTGGTCCGCTCCTTCCTGTTACACAGAGTGGGGGAAAGATGTGCCAACACATGTTATGACACCAGTTTTGGATAACGATTGATTGGAGCATGTGAAACAGTTAAAGTCATACTTGAAGTTGATGATTTCAAACTTTCTCTCTCGGTAGAAGGAACTCGTGTTCATCATGTAGAGGAGAATCATATCACAGGCAAAGGCTCCCTGAAAGAAAAAGCATATCAGTGAGTAGCTGAAGGTAATTTTCTCTGTTTCTGATTTCAGAGGAGAATCCAGGGGTGGCACCAGGAGGGCACTGTATCTTAACTCAGAGGCTGCATCCCTCAGAGGGTGTGGGCTACCCAGCCCAAAAATGATGCAATCTTTTTGTGCAGGGCTCAATACAAAGGTTTTAATGCCCCCTATTTTAACATGTGTACTGTTAGCTGTTCAATCGAATTGAAGCATAATACTAATTTGACATCTCTGCGTCTCCCTGCACCATTTGCTCTTTGAAAAATGGTTTGTCACTGAAGAACAAGACCCCTGGGATACACCGGGCCAGTACGGATCCACCAGTTGGAACCTTTGTTTCTTGTGGATAAAATGACGCATTTGTCAGCCGACAAGGAGGACCCTTCAAATGTAGCCTTCAAAGGATACAGCTCCTAAATTGAAAACCAGCTTAATCAGGAAATGTGAAATCATGTTGGATGTGTAATTGGCCCATCTATGTAAATTGTGGCCCCTATTCAGAAAGATCCGAGGTCCACCACTGCTTTTTGCACAGTAATATGATTTTTTTACACGCACATCAAAATAGAATTCCAGAAAAAGTTACTCACAGCACCCAGCAGGGCAATACCAGAACCAATGGCAATTATTGTGGGAACGATGTTGAATTTTCCAGCCTGTACAACAATAACAGACATTCACTGCAGGTGGCTACAGGAATCATGTTGGGGGTGAAACACGTCTCATATTTCTGCTGTACCTGGCCGTTGATCATTATGTCGAAGCGAATTCCATACACTTTATACAAAGTGCGATAGGTTTCACCATTTTGATCCTTGTAATACCTGGCATATCTGCAGGGGGAGAAACAAGTCAGTGGACTTTAGGTGCAGGAGATGAAAAGGAGACAGGTTAGACAGACAGTGGGCTGACACACTTATTTCTTGTTTCATGCTGAGAGGACAAACCTGAAGTTGTATCCAGATGTGACTGAGTTGTTCAAGTTCATGTCCAAACGAGTGAAGCTGTAATGTGGGTTACACTTTGAGGAGTCTCTATCCAGGTCACAGTTCCACTCGATGAGGATACCAACAGATCCACCCTATGGACACAAGTATATACTGTATATAACGATAATACAAATAGGCTTGACTGAATATAAGGGGACTGAGGTATTCTCTCTACTGAGTGACATTCTAACTAAAGAAGTGATGTGAACCACGGCTCCACATGGTTTGATATCAGAGAATGAATGAATAATGCAGATATCTTTTCTTTTTACTTTAGGGTGTGACACTTTTCTGATGTAGTAGAGCTGCTCAGACCAGATGCTGTGGCTGTTAACTCCACCAAGGAGGTTATGTTTCCATTGCTGCTTGTCTGTCTGTAAGCATAAACCACTTAACCAATTTAATTGAATCTTGGTGGATGGGTGGAGTAGGGATCAAGGAAGAGCTCATAAACGTTTTAAGCAGATTTGATTTGGCTTCACATCCATGATTCTCAAGAAATAATGAAGAAATCAGGCATACATTGAGTACTGATATCTCTGAGTGTGTGTAACTTGGTGCAGCTTCATTGGATTTCAATGGACTAATAGGCCTCGGTGGAGGTATGTGCTCTACAGAGTGCCATTCTATAGTTTGTTAATACCCAGCTATACAGAAACAAATGAACTTAGCAGTGTGGGAGCAGAATGTCAGTCTGAACTGGGCACATTGTTTTAGTTTGTACCTTCACAGCCATCTCCTGAAGTCGTGTCCAGTCCAGCTGACCAGATCTCCAAGGCGGAAGATAGGGCAGTAATGATGATTCTCCTCTGTCGTAGGAGCATCTCTTCAGGTAGCTATCGTCAGAGGTTTCAAGGACGTTAGACCTAAAAGGGGAAGACAAGAAATGTGTATCTTTAAGTTTATCCATCCAGATTGAAAGGGACATTTTTCATATCCCCTTTATCCGGTGAAGTTAAAAGATGCAAATCACCAAAGGTAAAGTTGTCAGACTGCGAGACACAGCTGACTATGCAAGTAAGAGTTTCATTTGCCTTTGGCATTTTTGTTCATTTATTTTAGACATGCAGGATTCAAACCACATGTTTACACCCTCTGGCTATAAGAATAGAGTGAAACCGCATGTGCCACACAATAGGACGAGTCATGTTGCCAGCCATTTCAAGTAGCACCAATTATGAGGGATTTGTATTACCTGCCAAACCCCATTAGGCCTCAGCACATCAAGATCAGTACGGAAACACATGAGAGATGAGTGTGTAATTGGAATAAGGTCCTGACTGATGAATCAAGTGTGGCTTGTGACATCTCGATGCTTCTAGCAGGAGTGGAACAGAAAAGAGCAAGGGGGGGGGCAGAGGGCAGAACAGCTCAGTGGGCTAGCCCCATCTGATCTGACACCTGTCCTGAGGCAGGCCTGCTGTCAAGGACATCTCAGATGACTGTTTCACTGTCTCACCGAGTGCAATGCACAGGCCGGTATAAATAGAAGGCTCTCTGCACCCTAAAGTTATTTAAAGCAGCCGCTGGAACATATATCCCTCAGCTCTCTCACTCATCTGTGTCCTGATGTCTTGAGTGCGTTCACTCTGGCAGTCAGCGCCACTTACTTGGAGAATTCAAACTTTGGGAAGCGGATGAAATTCTTGATGTAGATGGTGAAGTTTTCTGCCTCGCTCAGTAAAGGCTCTCTGCGAATGAAAAAGACAGGCGGCTGTGTGAGAGGGGAAAACAGAACTGGAGCTGACAGGCTGTATTAGTAATAAATAGAAGCTGTGAAATATCTGTGTGTGCGGGGGGGGGGGGGGGGGGGGTATGGGTCACAGTCTGTGTAATTGCCACAACACCAAATGTATTAATTTCTTAAGTTCTGCAACAGAGCAGGGATTCTCACGCGGGACGCTTGGTGTATTCGACCGGACACCAGGCGTGAATCTCACAGGTCCCGGTGCTGTTTATGCACAGGCCGGTCTTGACCCCCTGACAGAGGAAGAACAGATTCTTGGCTGGGAGAAGTTTGTTACAGAACAATACATATTGGAGTACTGTCGGTATGGGTGTATTTTCTATGATTAGTCAATAAAAAAACGTATAAATAAGCAATGAAATGTCTGCATGCATCTAGAAAATGTAAACCTGTAACTGAGCTGAAAACATGGATGTGAGGTCCTC